>NW_011889438.1:150781-193110 GCF_000151845.1 Pteropus vampyrus | reverse complement strand
AGATAATCATGCTAAGTGAAATAAGCCAGAAAAAGTTGAAAATCACATAATATCACTTATATTTGGAATATAAACGTAAAAGCACCAAATGAACAGGACAAACAAACAGAGACTCAGGTACATGTACTATAGACTAGTAGTTACCAGAGGGTAGGGGCTGTGGGAGGAAGGGGGAGGTAGACAGGGTAAAGGGGGTCAAATATAGGCGGGGAGGGGGAGGGTGAAGTAGGTAAAGGGGATCAAATATATGGTAGGTGAAGGAAACTGGACTTTGAGTGGTAAACACACAATAGAATATACAGATGTCAAATTATAATGTACACCTTAAAATTATATAATTGTATTAACCAATGTTACCCCAATAAACTTAATAAAAAATCAATCAATCAATCAATTGCAAAGGCAGTGACTGGTGATCAATAAATATTTGGTGAATGAAGAAATAGTCTTATATACTAATAAGTTCTCCATCTATTTAGTATTTCCTGCATTACTAATACCAAATCAATTTTATAATTAGTTTTGTCATCCAGAGATGCCTGCAGAATCTTTTGGAGGGAATAATTAATCTTTTAAGAAAATAATCTGGTGTGTGTGTGTTGCTGCTCTCTACGTGTGTAGTAAAGATATAAAAAAGAAAGCAGTTGATTATTCTACATATGTGAGAAGCAGAAATCACTGCAGTATCAGCATGAACAAGTAAATGAGCAAAGAGTAAATGAATAAGATAATTTCCAATGAAAAAGAAGGCTATGAAGAAAATTAAAGCATAGCAAGGAGCTAGAGTAGTGGCATAAGTCAGGGAAGAAAGACTTCTGAAGAAACAACATTTAAGCAGATACATGAGTGGTGCGAATGGAGTGAGCTGTGGAGCCAAAGCATACATGGCAGGGGCCTCAATAAGTGTCAAGGCCATGGATCTCCTGCATCCCTGCTTATCAAACCACTGGGTGGCATCTCTGGTATGGGGCCAAAGATTTCCTTTCCCCATTCATGGAAGGGGCAGCACTTGTCTCCTGCAGACTTTCTTTTTACATTAAAATATTCATCTAACAAACAGTTGAATTTTCCCAATTAATTGAAATATTTAGTTTTAACAACATAAGCAGCACTTATGCACCTACCACCTAAAAGAAAAGGTAGTGCCTTGGTAATAACCTCCATCTATTTGTGTGGTTCCCCAATTCATTGCCCTGCCTCCCCTCAAATGAGGTAAACATCATCCTGAATTGCAAGTTCATCAATTTTTATTTCCTTTTTATATAATTCTATTGCAACTACATGAAATCCTAAGTAGTTCATGTTCTTTATATTAATAGCATTTAATTTTTAAAAAGTGTATTATGCTTTATACAATCTTTTTGGAATTACAGGATTTTTTCCCCTGTAATATTGTTGGATATTGTTACAGTTCATTCATTTTGACTCCTGTTGATGAGCATCCATTTTTGTTTCCAGGTTTTGCTGTTGTGAACAAGATGCCATACATATCCTAGGTTTCATGTGCAAGTGTTTCTCTTGGATATATTTCTAAGAATGGAATGGCTGGATTGTGAGGTATATAAATATTCACTGTAGGAGGCAATTCCAACTATTTTATAAAGTGGTTTCGCTGATGTATATTCCATCAACGGGGAAGAAAGTTACTGTGGGTGCACATCCTCTCCAATATTTGGTATTGTAAGACCTAAATTTTTGCAAATTGTATGGATGTAAAATGTCATCTGAACGTGTCTTGATTTGTATTTCTCTGATGACTAATGACTTTGACTATCTCTTCACATGTTTATTGGCTCTATCTTCCCTTTTTCTGAAATGGTCTAACAGACCTATTTTTTTAACATAGCCTAGTTCCATTATGACATTCAACAACAGTAACAATGATTCGTGCCACTCTATTAGAAATGTATGCATGCCAAATGTGCTTCCACTGATTCCATTTCTTCTTTCATTTATTTATTTGACAAAAACCCAGACCGGAGTTATAAGGTTAGAAAGAGAATCTGGGGTAATTAGAGTCCAACCCTCTAAGAAAGTAAAAATTAGCTTAGACTGCAAAAATCTGCCCTGCCCATTCATCAGGCTGGGAGAATTGATACAGATTAAAGCCAGATGCAAGATTAACAAGAAACATTATTTCTCCCAAGGACATACTGCAGTTGTAATGCCATAAAGAACTACTATGAAGGACTACTGCTCTCTTAGTCACTGAGAAACTTTGTTCTCAGCAATCACAGACTATCAGAAACTGCCATTTGAAATGATGTCAGTATGAATGAAGCATCTCACTGTTGCTGGAGATTCTAAGTAACTTAGTCACAAAGAGGCAGCCAAGTTTTCCAACCCTGGTGCAGAGATAAGGGGTATCTAGATACAACATTCTACATATATCTTAACTTTATTGTTTCCAAGGAAGCAAGACTCTAGGTTCACTTTGCAGTCCATATTCAGCCTGGTTTGCTTTAAGCTTATCAAACGCTGCTTCATTTACATTTTATCTGAACTTCACCATTCTTCAGAATCCTGTAACAACTCTCTTTTCTTTTGTTCAGTGAGCCGCCCCATGGGGTCCTCTGGTGTATGGTCTCCCTCATTGACTGATAGATCTGTCAGACTGCAAATTAGTCCCAGATAGTCTTAGGTTAATTGGAGCAGGACATCCTTACATTCCAGCTTGTTAAACTGAGGCTCAGAGGGGATGTGACTGGATTGAGAGCATTTTTATTGCCATATTGCATTAGGTTAAGGAAAAATCAAAATTAGTATTGGTACTTTTATTTTAGCTGAGGTAGCTGGAGTGGGAGATAATGTAGATTATGGGAGCATTCAAACCCTATGGCCAATCGCTGCAAGCACAGCAGAAGGGAAGCTAACACTGATTCCCCTCAGTTTTTTTTTTTTTTTCCATTGCTATATCCTACGGGGCTTGTATATCCCTGATTTCTTCCCTTCCCTTGTGGTATGTTCCAGGAGAGGCCTGTAACCAATCTTGACTTCTCTCCCTTCTCATCCTGTGGTATCTGCCAAGAGATGACAGTCACTGAGACCTCTGCGTCCTTCCAGAGGCCTCTCAGCTTCTCTGAACATTATTACGCAGATCCATAGAGTACAGATCCAAAGACCCTTTGTCCAGAAAACCTGCTCAGAGAAACGTGCCCACTTCTGCTCCCTATCACTTGCGAGATAGCTCCTCTATTTGCCCCTACGACTTTAGAAGCTGCCTCATCTTCAGTACGCGATGTACATTCCTCCAAAATGGCCTACCTCATCGGAAGCGCGATCTGGGCGCGGCCATGTTCCCCGCCTGCTCACGCTGCGGAGGGGCAAGGAATCCACGCCCCGCCCCCAAAGAACCGACTCCGTACAACTCCATGTTGACTCTTGGCTGATGTCGGCTTCAAATCTCAATTTACGCATGTGCAAAACCACACCTCCGTGCAAAGCCCCAAACTCCGCGAAGGGGCGGTGCTAGAGGTGGTGACCGGAAGCGGCTGCGGTTCTCAGCCGCGGTTTTAATAGTTGGTGTCAGGATGATTTCAATGCTTAGTGCCAGAGGCTGGTCGAGATGATGCGGCCCCAGGGAGGGTGAGTGTTAGGGAATTCTGTGTGGTCAGTGATGGCTTCGGTTGTCTAACTGTAGTTGGATCATTGTTTTGCAGGCTTTCTTCTTTTCTCATATCAATGTCTTAAAGTTCACGGTAAGACTCACAAGGTTTGATGTATTATGTTCTAAGTGTTTTCTAAGAGTTGGTAATTTTTCTTTTGCCCATGAGTTATTTAGAAGTGCGTTTTCAGTTACCAAAAGTTTATCTTTCTAACAGATTCTAATCTTAGTTTTCTGTGGTCCGAAAATTGTCTACATGAACCTCATTCTTTGAAATATGAGGGCATTGATTCAAGGCCTAGTACGTGGTGAATTTTTATAAATGTTCCATGTATAACTCGACAATAATATTGTTTAGTTGTCAGTGTGTCTTACAAGATATGTACTCTTTTTTGTCTGTTTCTTCTATTCCTGAGCTAGTAGAGGTATATTTTCTACTGCGATGCTGATTTGTCCATTTCTCTTTCCTGCTGTCCATGATCCATTCGAGTTAAGTTTTGTATGAAGTGTGAGACTTAGACTGAAGTTCATTTATTTGAATGCCCAGTTATTCAAGCACCATTTGTTGAAAAGACTATCCTCCTTCTGTTCATTTCTTTTGCATCTTTGTCAAAAATAAATTGGCGGTATTTCTGTGGGGCTATTTCTAAGCTATTTTGTTTCATTGATCTATGTATCTATATTTATTATGGATGGGTGTTGAATTTTGACAATACTGTATGAATTTATATGATCTTGTGATTTTTCTTTTTTAGCTTGTTAATATGAGGGAATGCACCGATTGATTTTTTAAATTTTTACTTAATTTTTATTTTTTAATTAAATTTATTGGGGTGCCATTTGTTAATAAAATCATATAGGTTTCAAGTGTACAATTTGATAATACAACATATGTGTATTGCATTGTGTGTTCATCACCCAAAGTTAAAGTTCCTTCCGTCACTATATATTTGACCCCCTCTACTCCTGTCTACCTCCCCCCTTCCCTTCTTCTCTCTGGTAACCACTAAGCTATTGTCTATGTCCATGAGTCTCTGCTTGTTTGTTGCTTTCACTTTTATATCCCACACATGAGTGAAATTCTATGGTTCTCAACTTGTTCTGTCTAAGTTATTTCGCTTAGCATGATAATGTTAAGGTCTATTCATGTTGTCGCAAATGGCAGCATTTCATTTCTTATGGCAGAGTAATATTCCATTGTGTATATATACCACATCTTCTTTATCCAATCATCTATCGAAGGACACTTCAGGTGTTTCCACATCTTGGCCACTGTGAATATGCTGCAGTGAACATCTGGGTGCATATATCTTTATGAATAAATGTTTTCAAATTTTGGGAGTAGATACCCAGAAGAGGGATTGTTGGGTCATATGGTAATTCTATTTTTAATTTTTCGAGGAACCTACATACTGTTTTCCATAATGGCTGTACCAATTTACATTCCCACCAGCAGTGTATGAGGGTTCCTTTTTCCCTACAACCTCTCCAACACTTATTTATTATTACTTGTCTTGTTGATGATAGCCCTTCTAATGTGTGAGATGGTATCTTATTGTGTTTTGATTTACATTTCCGTAATGGCTAGTGAGCCTGAGCATCTTTTCATATGTCTGTTGGCCATTTGTATATCTTCTTGGGGGAAGTGTCTGTTCAGGTCCTCTGCCCATTTTTTAATTGGATTATTTGTCTTTCTGTTGTTGAGTTGTATGAGTTCTTTGTATATTTTGGATATTAGGCTCTTATCGGAGGCATTGATTGATTTTTGAATATTGAACCAGCTTTATATTCCTTCACTTGGTTGTGGTGTATAATTCTTTTTATATATTGCAGGAATTGATTAGCTAATACTTTTTTTTTTTGAGGATTTTTTTGCATCTAAGTTCATGAAAGATGTTGGTCTATAGTTTTTATTTTTATTTTGTACTGTTTTTGTCTGGTTTTAGTATTAGGGTAATACTGGCATCATAGAACGAGTTGAGATGTGTTCTATTTTTTGGAAGAGATTTGTGCAGAATCACGCTAATTTTTCTTTAAATGTTTGGTAGGCTTCTCCATTGAAACCAACTGGGCCTGGAAATTTCCTTTTGGAAGATTTTTGATTATGTCTTCAATTTCTGAATTAGTTATATGACTATTCAGATTACCTAGTTAATATCTTTTCAGAGTATCTATTTAATGGTGAGTCAGTTGTGGGAGTTTGTGTGTTGTGAGGAATTGGACCATTTCATCCATGTTGTTGAATTTGTGTGCATAGAGTGTGGTATTCCCTTTCCTTTTAATCACTGCAGGATCTGTAGTTATATCCTGTTTCATTTCTGATATCGATAATTTGTGTCTTCTCCCTTTTTATCTTTATCCATCTTTCTAGAGGATTACCAATTTTATTGATGTTTTCAAAGAACCAGATTTGGTTTCATTGATTTTCTCTATTTTTCTATTTTTAATTTCATTGATTTCTTCCCTTGCGTTTCTTACTTCTTTCCTTCCGCTTGTTTGGGGTTTCCTTTGCTCTCCTTTTTATAGTTTCTTGAACTGGGAGCTTAGATTATTGATCTAAGACCTTAATTCTTTTATAATATAAACATTTAGTGATAAAAATTTCTCTTTCAACAATGCTTTATCTATGTCCCACAAATTTCAATATGTTGTATTTTCATTTTCATTTGTTATTTTTTAATTTCCTCTGAGACTTCCTCTTTGATTCATGGATTATATAGGAATGTACTGTTTAATTCCCAAGTATTTGGAGGCTTTCCTGTTATCTTTTAGTTATTGATTTCTATTTCAATGCTATTATAATCAAAGAACATATGCTGTATGATTTTAATTTGTTGAAATTTGTTTTATGATCCTGGGTATGGTATGTCTTGGAGAATGTTGCATGGGTGCTTGAAGAGAATGTACACTCTATTAGTGTTTGGCTGGATTAGAGTGGGTATGTTCAATTAAGCTATACTTTTCTTGGTCCTTTGATTAAGGGGAGTAGGCTTTTTAAAGAGCTTTTTGGTCTGTTGATGGTTTTGAGTTATAAGCTTTTCCAGTGCCCTGTTTGTGATATATGGAGGGGGAAACGAAACCCAGGGAACTCACCACTGTGTTGTTCCTCAGACCCTGAGGTTTGTGTGCTGTCTGCCTTTTCTTTCTACCTTTCAGAGTCTTTGTACTTGTTGTTATGTCATTTTTTCTGGTCTTTTATACATTCACTGTACTCATCTATCTGTTTTCTTTCTCTACTAACTTTGTTAATTTACATTTTGCTAGGAAAGCACCTGATTCACATCGATATTAAAATATGTTGCTATACAATTATGCATAATATTCCACAATGACTACCTTGAACCACTGCCCTACCTGGGAAAAACTTGTATGTAGCTTCTGTATTGATTTCCCACTTTGGTCCTGGGTTGTTTAAGAGAGTGTTTCTTTTCTTTTAAAACAGACTTATTTAGGTATGTAAAAAAGATTTATTTAGATATATTCCAAGATCATAAAATCCACCCATTTAAAGTATACAGTTCAAAATGATCTATGATCGAAAAATGGGCAGAGGACCTGAAGAGACAGTTCTCCCTAGAGGACATACAAATGGCCAACAAACATATGAAAAGATGCTCAACATCTCTAGCTATTAGGGAAATGCAAATCAAAACCACAATGAGATACCATCTCACACCTGTTAGAATAGCTATAATCAACAGGACAAGTAATAACCAATGTTGGAGAGGATGCAGAGAAATAAGAACCCTCATACACTGCTGGTGGGACTGCAAATTGGTACAGCCACTATGGAAAACAGTATGGAGGTTCCTCAAAAAACTAAGAATTGATCTACCAGATGATCCAGCAATCCCTCTACTGGGTATTTACCCCAAAGACTTGAAAATTCATATCCGTAAAGATACTTGCATACCAGTGTTCATAGCAGCATAATTTACTGTGGCCACGACATAGAGGCAACTGAAGTGTCCTACAATAGATGCAATAGATGATTGGCTAAAGAAGTGGTGGTACTTATATACAATGGAATATTACTCAGCCATAGGAAGAGATGAAATACTGCCATGTGCGACAATCTGGACAGACCTCGAGATAATCATGCTAAGCGAAGTAAGCCAGACAGAAAAAGTTGAAAATCATGTGATAGCACTTATATGTGGGATACAAACCTAAAAGCACCAAATGGACAGGACAAACAAACAGAGACTCAGGGACATGGACTATAGACTAATGGTTACCAGAGGGTAGGGGGTGCGAGAGTAGGGAGTAGGTAGACGGGGTAAAGGGAGTCAAATATAGGTGGGGAGGGGGAGGGTAAAGTAGGTAAAGAGGATCAAACATATGGTAGCTGAAGGAAACTGGACTTTGAGTGGTAAACACACAATAGAATATACAGATGTGAAATTATAATGTATACCTTAAAATTATATAATTGTATTAACCAATGTTACCCCAATAAACTTAATTTTAAAAAACAAATAAATAAAGTATACAGTTCAGTGGTTTTTAGTACATTCACAGAATTGTGCAGTCATCACCACAATCTAATTTTAGAACATTTTCTTTTTTTTAAGCACATTTTTTAATTAATATTATTCTGGTAACATTAGTTAATGAAATCCAGTATCATGTGACTTTCAACTTTTTTGTCTGGCTTATTTCGCTTAGCACGATTATCTCGAGGTCCATCCAAGTTGTTGCAAATGGCAGTATTTCATCTCTTTTTATAGTAATATTCCCTTGTGTATATGTACTACATCATCTTTATCCAGTCATCTATTCTAGGACCCTTTGGTTACTTACATGTCCTGACCACTGTGAGTAATGTTGCTATGAACATCGATATGCATATATCTTTTTGGATATAAGTTTTCAAGTCTGGGGTAAATACCCAGTAGAGGGATTGCTGGATCATGTGGTAGATCAACTCTTAATTTGGGGGGGAACCTCCATACTGTTTTCCATAGTGACTGTACTAATTTGCAGTCCCAACAGCAGTGTATGAGGGTTCCTTTTAATTTTAGAACATTTCCAGTGCCCTAGAATGAAACCTTGTACATATTAGCAGACATTCACCATGAATGCCACCCCCACACTCCCAGCCCTAGGAAACTACTAGTCCATTTCTGTCTCTTTGTATTTATGTATTCTGGACGTTTCCCGAAATGTAATAATAAAGTATGTGGTCTTTTGTGAGTGGCTTCTTTCACATAAGATAATGATTTCAAGGTTCATTAATGTCGTAGCTTATATCAGTACTTCTTATTTATTGCCAAATAATATTCCATTGTATGGATACATCAAATTTTGTTTATCCATTTATTGGTTGATGGACATTTAAGTGGTTTCCACTTTTTGGCTACTATAAATAATACTTCTTTGAATATTTGTGTACAAGTTTTGGAGTAGACATGTGTTTTCATTTTTCTTGGGTAAAAACCTAGGAGTGGAATTGCTGGATCATATGGTGACTCTATGGGTAACATTTTGAGGAACTGCCAAACTGATTTTCAGAGTGGCTGCATCATTTTAAAATTCTACCAGCAATGTGTGAGGACTCCAATTTATTTACATCTTACTAACACTGTCTTTTTTTTTTTCTTATCTATCTTTTCTTAATGAACGGAAAATTTTGGGTTTGATTTGCATTTCCCTAATGACAAGTGATGTCGAACATCTTGTACTATGATCAGAGAATACAGCCTGCCAGTTCTCAACATTAAAACATCTACCAGATCTTCTTTGTAGACAAGTTATTTGATAGAATTTTGTAAATGTTCCATTGACAAAAGAAAAGCTTTCTTTTGGTACATTAAAAGCTTTCTTTGGTACATTATCTTTATGTGTTTAAAACTTAATTTGTTCATGCCTTTTATTTTACTTTCGTGTTTTCTATTCATCCCATCTGTTACATTTGTTGCCTTAAGTTCCTCTTCATATTATGTGGATATATTTTATTTCCTAGAAATAATGGCTAAATCCGTAGTGCCTCTATTAGTTGATCAGAATAAAATTGTACATCAACAACTTGGACATAGAAACACTCTCCTCCTTATTTCCCTCAACAGGTGAAACAGTTTTACCTCTGGATATTTTTGAGGTAATTAAAAAATTTGTAGTCTGAGGCTATTAGTATTTTCCTTACGACATATCTCTTCTGCTTCAAGAAACTTAACTTTTTAATTCTAAATCACAGTCATGTTTTCAACATCTATTAAACAGAACTATGTTTATTTTGAGCCTACCACGTAAAAGTTGCCATGTGGTTGAGAATGTGAACTTTGAAGCCAGGTAGTCTGGGTTTGACCTAACATCATGAAACCTCTGCTTCTGTGTGCATAAAAAGGAATAATAATTACAGCAACACATAGATGACAAGAATGTTGTGCAAATTAAATGAAGTACTTGCTTCCGCATATTATGTGATTCCTTATAATAACAATACTTGCTAATATGAATTAAAAGTTTACCTGAGAAGCTCTTACACTGCCTGCCATCTTCGTCTGCACTACAACCATGCTGCCCTACACCATTGTCTACTTCCCTGTTTGAGGGCGCTGTGAGGCCATGCACATGCTGCTGGCTGATCAGGGCTAGAGCTGGAAGGAGGAGGTTGTTACCAAGGAGAACTGGCTGCAGGGCTCACTCAAGGCCTCCTGTCTATATAAACAGCTCCCCAAGTTCCAGGATAGAGACCTCACCCTGTACCAGTCCAATGCCATCCTGTACTACTTGGGCCGCCCCCTCAATCTGTATGAGAAGGACCAGTTGGAGGCAGCCCTGGTGGACGTGGTGAATGATGGCATGAAGGACATCCACTGCAAATACATCACCCTCATCTACACCAACTATGAGACGGGCAAGGAGGACTATGTGAAGGAGCTACCAGGGTGCCTGAAGTCTTTTGAGATCCTGCTGTCCCAGGACCAGGGGGGCCAGGCCTTCATCGTGGGCAACCAGATGTTTGTGGACTGCAACCTGCTGGACTTGCTGTTGAATCACTAGATTCTGGCCCGCAGCTGCCTGGATTCCTTCCCCCTACTCTCAGCCTATGTGGCTTGCCTCAGTGCCCAGCCTAAGCTCAAGGCCTTTCTGGCCTCCCCCAAGCATGTGAACCTACCTATCAGTGGCAACAGGAAACAGTGAGGGCTTGTGGCACCCTCAGCAAGAGGCAGAAGCTGCCTGCCAACCCTTCTCCAGGACCAATAAAATTCCCAAGAGAGAAAAGAAAGTTTACCTGAGCCAGTCTGGTGCTAAGTGCTTTTCAAACATCATCTCGTTTAATTTTCACAATCCCTTGAGTTAAATAGTTTTAATTTGTTTAAAAAAAAATATGAAGAAACATTTTTATATTCTGATAGCTAAAAGTTGACAGAGCTAGAATTTAAGCCGTTATTAATTTTAGTCTAAATCTATGGTCTCACTCATATTACATTTTGATGAATAACTATAATAGACATTAATTGGACTTTGTCTACAGTACCAGTGCCATGAACTGTACTTTGGTGACCCCAAGAAGTGTTTTTTGGGTGAATGCTGAGTGACTGACCATGTGGACACTGTCTTTCCAGGTTTCTTGGAGTTTCTTTGGAGCCCTGGGATCAGACTCTATAGTGAAGGCTATAGGATTTTCCTTCCAGCCCCAGCAGCTCTAGTTGAGTCCTCGGACCTCACCTGCTCTTAGGCTCCTGGGAAGAGTGGAGTTACCAGCAAGAGAGCCTGAAGGCTGAGGCCCAGTGGGAACATGCCAGCCAACCAGAGCTCTCCCCAGTGGTCCCTGGTCCTGACAGCGGGAGGACCTGACAACTCCTGTGAGGTGAGGAGAAAGGTGCCCAGGGACAGGAATTCATCCAGAATGAAAGATAGCATCTTGTTATTTTAATTTGTATGACTTTTTTTTTTCACCAGGCAGCATAATCAAGGGATTTTATTGATTATTTACTTCCTTTGTGTGAATTTCCTTCTCTTGTCCATTGCTGATTAATTTTTTTTATCTTAGGTTATGGATTTTTAAAGAGTTTTTAAACATTAAGGTTAATAACCCTTTATCATTCCATATATTTTTGTGACTATTTTTTGCCACTTTTTAATTTAAAATTAGTTTTAAGTTTTATTTATAAGTGGTAAAAAGTGTCAAATAGTTCTTCAGGTCTTCTTTTTAAAAATGACTCTTCCCTGCTTTGTTTCTTCCAGATTCCAGCTTCCTAAAGGGAAGCACTCTTAATCTTTTAAACAGATTTTTTTTTAATATTTGGTTTTGAACATTAGCTATTGACTTTCCACTATAGAATGTGGAGATTTAGCTTTTCCATACACCCCCACTCAGATACATATTTGCCTATAAATATCATTGTTTGATCAGATCCACTGTCAGTGTTTATTACTGTGACTGTTTATAGTTGAGGCATGGGGTATACATTCTGTGATTCCTATTTTTGTACAACTTTTTTCTTTTCCCTGTAATTAACAATTTTCTGATTTAGTCATTTCTTTGCTTTACTATGTACATATTAATAATTAAACTCCAAATCCTTCTCAGTTGTTTAAATCTCCTCTCTGTAAATTCAAACATATTAGATAATAATCATAGCGACAATAATTATAAACACTTACATAATGTTTACTATGTGCCCAGCACTGTTGTTATATGCACACAACATATACTAACTCATCTTCATAACAACCTCGAGAAGTAGGTGCCATTGTTATTCCCACTTTATAAAGAGAGAAACTGGGGCATAGAGCAAAACTATGTGCTCCAAGTTCACACAGCTAGTAATAGGTGGGGCTGGCTGGTCACAACTCTTGGCATCAATGTCTTTTCTCTATAGAAGTCTCTCCTGGAGCTTATTGACTTGCCGATGGGTGGTCTGGTTGCTCTCTCAGCTTCACACACAGTTACTATCTTGGTATCTTCCCTTCGCTGTCTCCCAGGAAATCCTTTTTACCTGTCTTGCATCAGATCTCTTTTCCTGGGGATCCTGTGTCTTCCTTTTTCTTGGTTTACCCCTTCATTTGTGGGAGCACATCTTCCAGTCCTTGAGAATAGATATATGACAGGTGGATTTTATGAAACTTTGCATGTCTTAAAATATCATGAAAAATGTTTATTTAATATATATAATTGTAGAAATATATTTATAGAAATAAGAAAATAATAAATGCCATGGAAATGTATTTATTTGATCTTGACTCTAAATTTATCATTTTGGCTAGATATAAGATTATAGGTTGGAAATCATTTTTGTGCAGAATTTAAAAAGCCTGTTTCCAGTCTTGTTCTTTTCTGTTCACACATACATTTTCTCTGCTTTTCAAAAAACAATTCTTATTTGGTTGTTTAGCCACCTTTTAAAAAATTCTTTGTTTACTGATTTCTATTTCTTTCTCTTTTGCTCTCCTTTCTAGTAGTTTTTTTTAAAAAAAAAACATCATCTTTGAGATCTTTCATGTCTCTAATTAATGCCATTACATATTTTTGTATTTTTATTTTATTTTAAACAGCTCTTTTTATTTTTAGAATAGTCTCTTTTAATAGCATGCTATTTTTGTTTGATGGATGCAGCATCTTATTGTTAAAGGATATTGGTAATAGTTTTTTAATTTTTTGAATAATATAGACACATGGTTCAAAAATATATATAAAATTAAAAAATATAAAAAGCTACATAGTCTAAATTCTCTTGCTCATCTTTCTCCTATCTGCTCACCTGTCTCTGATACCTATAACCAGGTTAGTTAGTTTTCTATGCAAGATTAGGGTTTTTTATGCAAATAAAAACAGCTGAGAACACATTCTTATTTTTTTCTTTTTACTTCACAAAAGGTGGCCTACTAAACAAATTTTTATCAATTTTGTTCATTTTAAGTCTTTTGGTGAAATATAATACAAATTATAAACAATGCTGCCATGAACATTTCTGTTCATTTCTTCTCATATACATGTGTACACCCCTCTCTTAACTAGACACATAGAGATAGAGTTAATGGGTCATAGGTTAAGCCTATCTTTAAAAAAATGTTTTTTATTGTGAAATATATATACAGAAATGTGTATAGAACAGACATTTAGAGCTTAATGATTTTTCACTATGTAGGTCTAGAAAGTGTCCATAATCAGCATTGTAGAATCTCCCTATTCTCAAAGATAATTACTATCCTGACTTTTATGATAATCACTTCCATTAAGAAGAAAATTACAAGCCACAGAGTGGGAGAAGAGGTAGACAACATAGAACTTATAGCCAGAGTATATCAAGAACAACAAAACAATAAGAAAAAGCAAACTACATAGTAGTCAGAGGCCTTATCTGAACAGACATGTAACAAAAGAAGATATCCAAATGGCTATGAGACACCTGAGATGGTACCCAATCTCAGTCATCAGGGAAATGCAAAATTTAAACTACAATGTAATACCACTACACTCCCACCAGAATGGCTACAATTAAGAAGACTGACAATGACAAGTGGTAGTGAGAATGAGGAGCCAAATCAACAGCTCATAGGCTCATATCAGCATATATAGCTGCTGAAATATTAGCTCTTATCAGCAGCTCATATGCTGCTGATGGGAATATAAATTGACACAATCTCTTTGGGAAATGTTTTAGTCTTCTTCATCAAAGCATATGTAAACCATATGAGAAAACAGTTCTTATAGGAAAAAGCCAACAGAAATCCTTGGCTGATGTACCAGGGCACATGTATAAATGCTCACTATAAGATTATTTGTAACAGCCAGAAACTAGAAATAACTTAAATGCCCATCAATAGTAGAGTAGATAAATAAATTGAACATAAGATTGAGTGAAAGAAGCCAGACAAAAGAATTTGTGTTGTTTCAATTTATATAACGTTTTAAGATAGTCAGGACAAAACTCTATCGTATAGGAGCATATGGTTAGGTAGTAAAACTAGAAAGCAAAGCAAGGAAGTGCTTACCATCAGGAGCAGGATAGTGGTTTCTTGATTGAGGGGACAGAGGGAAAGAGGCATGAGGAAAACTTCTGAGGAGGGAGCTGGCAACATTCTGTTTCCAGACTAGGATGGGAATTAGGTAGGTATTTGTTTTGAATAATTAGTTAAGCCAAATATTTATGTTTCATATAATTTTTTGCATAAATCTTAAATTTCATACAATCTTTTGAAAAGGAAAAAAAAATGTACCCCCCAATGTTGACCCCATTCTCCCATATACCCTTTCCAAAGGTGGCTATAAACATTCATACACACATTCCGATATCCATTTTTAAACTTCCAGCACTTGCTTTTCTCATTTCACAACAAATTTTGGTGATCATTCAGTGTTAGTAGATGTAATGAGTTACCTCATATTTTTTTTAAAAGCTAAATCTTATTCCATTACATGGATGTATCAAAATATAACCAGTACCCTGTTAGCAGACATTTAAGATATTTACAATCTTTTGCTATTACAAAAATGCTGTAACAAAAATCTTTATTCATATTTTAGTTAACACAAGAGGGAGTTATGTTCAAAGAGAAATTTCTGCAAATGGAATTCTCAGGACAAACAATATATGCATTTTCATTTTCGATAGATACAGCAGAATAGACTTCATTGTGGATTGTATCAATTGTTTAAGAGTTCCTGTTTTTACAATACCCAAGACAGCACAGTGTCTTGTCATATTTTTTTGGCCCATCTAATTGGTTAAAACATGGTATCTCAGTACAGATTTAATTTGCATTTCTCTTATTATGGCTGAATTTGAATGTATGCGATTCTGTTTAAAGAGCCATTTGCAGTATTTTTCCTGAGTTTTTAAATTTCCTTTGCCCATGGGGTGGCTCCATAGTGTAGTGGTTAGCATGTCTGCTTTATATGCAGAAGATCCTGGGTTCGCGCCCGGGTGCGCCAGGCCCTAGGTGCGCCATACCCTGGGTGCATGCCGCGGGTACGTGTGGGAGGAGATGCCCCACCTTCAGAGATCCAGTTCTTAAGGAGAAATGGCAACATCCATAGGTCAGGGGTGGAAGTTGTAGGGGGGAATTAAGAGGGGGAAATAAAATTTCCTTTGCCCATTTTTCTATTAGGATGTTGCTATTTACATATTAAGGACTATAACTCTTTGTCTTTTATATGGGTCCCAAATATTTTTCCTCCAATGCTTGTCTTTTTTTTCTTTTTTAAAATGTTGATTTTATGTTAGTTTCAGGTATACAGTACATCGATTAGACATTTATATAGTTTATAAAGTGATCCCCCCCCTTACTCTCACCCATCTGATTCTACACATAGTCACTATAATACTGTTGACTATATTCCCTATGCTGTACTCTACATCCCTGTGACTATTTTGTAACTACTAATTTGTACTTCTTAATCCCTTCACCTTTTTCACCCAGCACCCCAACTTCCCTCTCCTCTGGCAATCACCAGATTGTCCTCTGTATCTGTGAGTCTGTTTTCATTTATTTTGTTCCTTTTGTTCCTTAGATTCCACATGTAGTGAAATCCTGTGGTATTTATCATTTTCTCTGACTTATTGAACTCAGCATTATACCCTCTAGGTCCATCCATCTGTACTATTCCATTGCATATATGAACCATAACCTTTTTATCCAACTATCTATTGGTGAGCATTTAGGTTCCTTCCACATCTCGTCTATTGTGAATAGTGCTTCTGTGAACATACAGGTACATAGATCTTTACGAATTAGTGTTTTGGGCGTTTTTGGATAAATACCCAGAAATGCAATTGCTGGGTCAAAAGGTATATCCATTTTTAATTTTTTGAGAAACCTCCAAATTTTTCCATAGTGGCTGCACCATTTTGCAATCTCACCAACAGTGTATGAGGGTTCCCTTTTCTCCACATCCTTGCCAAGATTTGCTCTTTATTGATTTATTGATGATAGCCATTTTGATAGGTGTGAGGTGATAGGTGTGAGGTGATTTGGTTTTAATTTGCATTTCTCTGATGATTAGTGATCTTGAGTAACTTTTCATACGTCTATTGGCCATCTGTATTTCCTCTTTGGAGAAACACCTATTCAGATCTTCTCCCCATTTTTTAATTGGATTGTTTGTTTTTGTTGTTGAGTTATATGAGTTCTTTGTAATTTTGAATATTAACTCCTTACCAGATATAACATAGGCAAATACCTTCTCTCATTCAGAAGGTTTTCTTTTTGTTCTGTTGATGGTTTCCTTTGCTGTGCAAAACCATTTTAGTTTGATGTAGTCCCATTTGTGTATTTTTTTCTTTTGTTTCCCTTGCTTGAGGAGATATATCAGAAAAAAAAATTACTAATAGCAACATCAGAGTTTACTGCCTATGTTTTCTTCTAGAAGTTTTATTGTTTCAGGTCTTAGATTTAAGTATTTAATTCATTTTGAATGTATTTTTCTATATTGTGTAAGAAAATAGTCTAGTTTAATTTTATGCATTTCTTTACAGATTTCCCAATACTATTTATTGAAGAGAATGTCTTTTTCCCAGTTGTATATTCTTGCCTCCTTTGTTGTAGATCAAATGACCATATAGGCATGGATTTATTTCTGGGCTCTCTATTCTGTACCATTGATCTATGTATTTGTTTTTATGCCACTACTATGCCATTTTGATTACTATAGTCTTGTAGTATAGATTGATGTCAGGTAGCGTGATATCCCCAACTTTGTTCTTCTTTCTCCAGATTGCTGTGGCTATTTGGGATCTTTTATGGTTCCATATAAATTTTAGGATTATTTTTTCTAGTTATCTGCAAAATGCCATTGAAATTTTGACAGCAATTGCATTGAATCTATAGATTGCTTTGGGTAGTATGACCGTTTTAACAATGTTGATTCTTCCTACCCATGAGCATGGTATATGCTTCCATTTATTTGTATCTTCTTTAATTTATTTTTTCAATGACATAATTTGTAGAGAACAGGTCTTTTACCTCCTTGGTAAATTTGATTCCTAGGTATTTCATTATTTTTGATGCAGTTGTAAATGGAATCGTTTTCTTAATATCTTTTTCCAATAGTTTATCGTTGGTATATAAAAATGCAACGGACTTCTGAGTCTTAATTTTGTATCTTGCTATTTTCCTGAATTAATTTATCAATTCTAACAGTTTTTTGGTGGAATCTTTAGTGTTCTCTGTATATAATATCATGTCATCTGCAAATAATGAATTTTACTTCTTCCTTTCCAATTTAGATGCCTTTTATTTCTCTTTCTTCCCCTCAACTTTATTGAAGTATAATAGACAAATAGTTGCTTGTATTTACACTGTACAATTCAGTGAGATTTTTTTCAATTATAGTTGGCATGCAGTATTTGTTTCAGTCGTACAGCATAGTGATTAGAAATCTATATAACTCACAAAGTGATCACTCCACTAAATCTAGTACCCTTCTTCCCTTTACATATTTATTACAACATTGTTAACTATTTTCCTTATACTACTCTCTACATCTCCATGTCTATTTTGTAACTATCCATTAGTACTTCTTAATCACTTTGCCCTTTTTCACCATCACCATCCCCCAAACCCACCTCCCATCTAGTAGTCTTCAAAATATTCCCTGTATCTATGAGTTTGGTTCCATTTTTGTTGTTGTTGTTGTTTATTTTGTTTTTTAGATTCCACATATTCGTGAAATCATATGCTATTTGTCTTTCTCTATCTGACTTAATTCATTCAGCGCAATACCCTCTAGGTCCATCAGGGCAATATCTTTCTCCATCCTTTTCCTTTTAGTCTGTGTGTGTCTTTTAATCTGGTGAGTCTCTTGTAGGCAGCATATGTAGGGGTCTTGTATTCTTATTCATCCAGCTACCCTATCTTTTGGTTGGAGCACTTAATTGTTTTACTTTTGAGGTACTTGTTGACAGGAATGTAGTTATTACCATTCTTTACTCCTGTTTTTGATACATGTTTTTTCTTCTTAAAGAAGTCCCTCCAACATTCCCATAATACTGGCTTGGTGTTGATAAATTCCTTTAGCTTATTTTGTCTGAGAAGCTCTTGATCTGTCCTTTTACTTTAAATGATATCTTTGCTAGATAAAGTATTCTTGGTTTTCATCACGTCAAATATTTTGTGCCAAGCCCTTCTGTCCTGCATAATTTCTTTTGAGAAATCAGCTGCCAGTCTTTTTTTTTCTTTATTATTATTTATGCCTACAGGACCTGGTCTTCCTAGGTGGTCTCCCATCCAAGTACTAACCAGGCCCAACCCTGCTTAGCTTCCGAGATCAGACATTGGGCATGGCCATAGACCATGGACTGTGGCTCCACTGGGGCGCAGACCCAGGACCTTCTGCATGTAAGGCAGACATGCTAACTGCTACACTATGGAACCACGTGTACAGCTGCCAGTCTTATGGGTGCTCCCTTTTAGGTAAATAACTGCTTTTCTCTTGCTGTTTTTAAGATTCTCTTCTTGTATTTAACTTTTGGCATTTCAATTATAATGTGTCTTGGTGTGAGCCTCTTTGGGTTCATCTTTTTTGGGACTCTCTGAGCTTCCTGGGGTTGTACGTCTATTTCTTTCACTAGGTTAGGGAAGTTTTCCATCACTATTTCTTCAATTGGCTCTTCAACGTCTTGTTTTCCTTCAGGTATTCCCATGACATAGGTATTTTTACATTTAATTGTGTCCCTTAGGCTCCTTAAATTATTATTAGTCTTGGCTTCTTTTTTCTTGCCATTCTGATTGAGTGTCCTTGGCTTCCCTGGCCTCTATATTGATGGTTTGATCTTCTTCTTTATCCACTCTGTTGATTTCATCTAATATACTCTTCATCTCAGATAATGTGTTCCTCATTTCTGACTGATTCCCTTTTATAATTTCCATTTCCATTTTTGTTTTTTTTAAAATCTCTTTGTTAAAGTTTCACTGAGTTCATCTACTCTTCCCCTAAGTTTATTGAGCATCTTTATAACCAGTGTTTTGAACTCTGCATCTGTGAGATTTCTTGACTCCATTATTCCTGGATCTCTGTTCTGTTCTCTCATATAGTTGCTGCTTGTCTTCCCATTGGCTGCCTTTCTGTATCTGTTTCTATGTACTAAGCAAAGCTCCTAAATCTCCCAGTCTTATTAGTGCAGCTTTGTGAAGTAGGTGTCCAGTGGCACAGTCCTGAGAGGGGTTCAGGTGTAGCCAAGTTTAGCCCCAGCCTGTGCCCCTCCAGGGCCACCTGTTAAGATAAAGCAAGCAATCCACAGATGCTGTGCTTATAGTTGCCTCAAGAGGCCACACCAGAAACCAAAGCCAGCTGTCACTCGTGTGGGTCTTAGAGCTGCTCAGCAAGAAGCACCGATTTTGCAGAGGATATAGCTGGATGTGGTTTGGGTGAGGTCCAGGAGTTGGGGGAGGTGGAGTTTCAGGGAATCCTCTGGGCAGAGCGACCCCCATTAATGATGTCTCAGCTATGATGGTGCTGAGTCCACATACTGGGAGCGGGGAGGGCTCAACAGAGGAACAATGGATGCTGCCAGCACTTCTGCCCGGGAGAAAGCCTCACCTCTGGCCCTTGTTCCATCAACTCAGTGTCCCCTTTGTAAGTCCCTGGTGTCCCCTGAGCAGCTGACCAGGCGCTTGTGCTCAGAGCGAGGAATTCTGTTATCGTGAAACTCCGGTTGCAGACTTGACCCCTTTAAGAGGCATCTGCAGTTGCTGGCTGCTGCTGCCTATGTCCCACTCAGCCACTTGGGACTGGGCAGCCTGATGTCTTCACCACCTCCTCCACCATAGCAGAGTGATTTCTTATGTCTCTCCTTAGTTGTAGGGTTTCTGTTCATCTAGACCCCAGATAACTTTGCTTGCTGTTTGCTCTCTGTTTCCATCACAACTTTGATTTAGTCTCAAGAGGGGATGAACAAAGCCTCTATCATCTATGTCATTTTGTCTGGGCTCCTTTGCAAAGAATCTTATTATTCTCTTAAGCTAGAGGAAAAAAAGGACTTTAGTACTCATGGCAGTAGTAGCCAGAGTCTTAGCATTTGAATCAGTTCCCTGAATCCCAGTTCCTACAGGGTGACGTGAAGAGGGCTAGGTGATGCCTGCTTACATTGTGGATTGCTTAGATTACCTGACTCTTTTATAATGAGCAGTAAGAAAACTTGTCCTTTGCTTTGGAGGGAGGCACAATATCTTACAAGGCTGTTTGCTATCCAAACATCCTTGGAAAGAGTCTGGAACAAAGTGCATTCAGTGCCCATGCTTACAAGATGTGTAAAAACATAAGAGACCTATGGAGAATTGTCTCTCAACAATATATACCCTTCGTTTCTACATTGTCTTGCCTTCTGAAAAATTTCCCATGAGTACATGACTCTGTCAGTCACTTTGATTGATCTGACTGACAGAGGTGAGGGCCAAATCTGTTCAGTTTGTCCAATGTAACAAGGCCATTATCAACAGGACTCCAGGCAGTGGAATGAGACCAATCTGCAGTATTTTGCTCAAGCATGACCTCCAGGGTTCTGGACTCAATCACCTGAACAAATCCCATAAGCCGTCAAGGTTTACCTCACAAAGCCAGGTGCCTTTCTCCTTAAGTTTCTATATTGCCTTTTGTACTTGGTATGAGACACTAATCCAAGCCTAACAGGATATGTTAGCAATTGCAACAGATTTCGCCTTGGCCCAAGAAGGCAATTTCATTATCCATAACAACCCTTGGCAGTAAACTGAGCCTGACTCAGAATGCTTTCTAGGGCTAAGGTAGTATGTTGATCACCTCAGATAAAATCAGATAGTATGTTGATCACCTTTCTAATTGGATGGTTCCTATCATAGGAATAATTGCCTTCAGGGTACATGTATATAACAAGCCATTTACCCTTCTAGGAAGCTCCTCCTAGCAACCAAGTAGGTAGCCTTCTTTTGGAGAGATCCCCAGAGTCATTTAAGGGCTACCTGAACCACTGGTCACCACTTTAAATACTTGCAGGTCACTTATGACCACCCCTAACATACAGATCACCATGTTTTGGGGAGGGAGGCAAGTTACTCCTTGGCTTCTGCACAAGAAGTACAATCCAAGGGTACCCTCTAGAAGTAAGTATTGTTTACAAGTTTTAGGGCCCTCTAAGTAGGACCTCCAGCATTCATGGAACATAGGTTGAGAGTGCCTCCAATGTGGCCTCTTAGCTGGCTGATAGTTTCTATCTGTTAAAGATAAAACCAAACATGAAAGAAAATTGATTTTGTTCAGTCTATTACAATGGGGAGAGCACCCCAAATGTGAAGATTGGAGTTTCTCAGCAGGAAGGTTTTGCTTTTTACTTTCACAGGAAGAAATAGACAAGTTGGTTGGGAGATTTTCAGTTGAGATTGCTTCTGCATTCAGGAGAAGTCTTAGTCAGCTGAAAAGAAATGTTTATCTCTGTGTCTAACTAGTTTAAGGGGAATAAACTTCTAATCTCAGTTAAGGTTTCGTGAGACAATGGGAAGTTGGAGGGCCTTTCAGCAGGTTCAACAAAAGGAGAAAGATCTGTGTTTGCCCTTGTTGCAGGTAAACCCCAGGAGTCTTATGGAAGTCATGAGAAAGAGTGGAGAGCAAATCTTATCTAAGTCATAAGGGGAAAGGTATCCTTCGTGGTAAGTCATTTCTAAGAGCACAAAAGTGTGGGGGAATTTCTTAACTGTCACTGTTTTCAGGTCTCAGGTAAAGTTCAGCATTGTCAAGTGTCCTCAGTTCTGTTTGAAAACTTGAGTCTAGTTCTTGTTATTGGAGAGACTGCCTGAAGGCATTCATTCCAACCTGTCCTATATGTCCAGCAGCTGCATGGCATTCTTTTGCCCCACAGAATAACTGAGCAACAGCTACAGGAAGTGTTTCGAGGAGAGGAGACATTTGGAGGTGTTGACAAGTGTTTCGTGTGTGAGATGCAGGAGCTAGGGCCCTTCCTGCTGTTTTCAAGTAGACTCCTCAGCAAGCTTAAGGGGTATGCTGATAACATTGAGGTTGCACATATTGGCAGACCTGACAGATAAATTTAAGGCCCTTGCAGCAGTTTGGGGGAGATGTACCAGGGCATTTCCCTTTGTGAGGAAAGCTCTAAGGGTGGTTCAGAAAGACAAAGATCATTAATGCTCCTCCATTTCCTGTACCTCCTGGGGTCTAAGATGTTTCCTCTTTAGTTTCAGTGTTGTGCTCACCCTCTATTGATACAAAATCATTATGGTTCATTCTAGTAGCTGTAAATTCACTTTCACCTCCCCAATCATCTACTGGTTTCCCGATCTTTGACATCAATAAGTTCGGTGCAAGAGAGACAAAAACATTTTTATAAATTTACTGAGCTCTGTTATGTTCTGTACTTTGGCCATGTGGGTCATTGAAGGGGGACACAGTGAGCAGTGTACTGAACCAAGTGGTAATTATCCTTTTATCCTTATGATCTAGGACAGTATCAATCCAACCAGTGAATCCAGATGACTGAACCAGAATCAAATTTAAGTATCTTAGGCTCCCTTCCTTCTGACTGGGCTGCCACCCAGAGGATTAGCAGCCAGGCTAGTCTGGGGTTGCTATTAGGTGAAAGAAAGATTAGACCCAGGAATGTTCAAGGCAGGATCTCAAATTGTCAAAATACGTCCATATAACTGCAAACTACTTTTGTTCTGATTATTACCCAGGGAGCAGCTGAAAGGAGATGATTCCTTTCTGGGACAACCATATTCATTGACTAAACTGCCTTATTAGAGTGTGTGGAGCCTGAGGAGGTGAGGGAGGTAGAGTCAGAAATCCTTTCGAGTCCATTTTTGGGAGGCCATTCCAATGCTTAGCAATACTAGATGCTAGTGGATGGTAGGGAGTGTCGAAGTCCATCACATACCTTGACTATCAGCCTATTGTTACATGGCTTTTTCAATAAAAGGTATACCATTTTCAGGCTTCAAACAGTCTGGAAAGCTGAAAACCTGACACAGATGAAGTCCAAGAGCCACAATTATGTGACTGGAGTGGGCTAAGGCAGACTGAAACAGCAACATTTTAACATGAAAAAATGTCAACAGTGATGTCACATCAGAGAAGGCTCTGAGAGGGGGCATGAGGTGTGATGCAGTGAGTTGGCCAGGAGCAGGCTGGGCCACACTTAATTCAGTGCACTCTTATCACAACAGGTCACCTTTTGGAAGGAGTCAGAAGTTTGACATGCAGTGCTACCTTCTGCATCAGAAAGGTAGAGCCTTGTCCTTTGTGTCCAGTCTAAGATGATGGATACAGTGCCATGTCCAATGTGATGATGGATCCAGGCAGCAATCTGGGCAGTGAAGGCTCATTCAGCAGCTTGATTTCAGTCAGTGTCATCAGAGGATGGATCTTTACCAAGGGCATCTACATGGGTGACCCAGACCATTCAACTAGTAGCTACAATTTGTTTCCATAGTCCATGATACCAAAGAGGGCTGTCCATTCTCTCAGTCTACAGTCTTCCAAGTGGAAAACTAAACAGTTGGACATTGGCAATAGCTCAAGAATAAATAAATATCAAAGGGAATATTGGTAGTCTACAAGCCATCCTGAACAAGCCCGATCCCGTCTGATCTCAGAAGCTAAGTAGGATTGGGCCTGGTTAGTACTTGGATGGGAGACCACCTAGGAAGACCAGGTGCTGTAGGCGTAAAAATAAAAAAAATAAAGGATTTTAAGCTGACAAGGTCTTTGCAATCTGTGAGGTCAACCAAGGGTTGCCTTGCCTAAAAAAAAAATATTGGCCAGAGTTATGAGAATGGCCTACCTGCTGAGTGGAGTGCCCAAATCCATTCCCAGTTCTGCTGAGGTGTAACAGCCACACAGCCCAGTGGAAATCATTACATTCCAGCTTAGCCAGACCATTAATGGATCAGATCCAGGCATTAGGGAGCCTTTGTGAACCAAGGGCCCCATTAATCCCAGCAGCCTTGCACCCGTTGGCAGAGTGGGAAAAAATTTTTCCCCAAAGGGGTAGCTGTCTCATTTTCATGTAAAGCCAAGACACTGCTGGAACCAGGCCAGCTGTAGTCTTGAATATACTTTCCCTTTGATAAGTGAGGCTTGTTGGGCCTTTCCTACCTTGTTAGTCATTGAGTCTGAATTGACCTACCCCAAAATGAGACTCTTAGGTTAGAGGGGTGCAAGGCCATTATGGGTCAGTTGTTCAGTTTTGACAAGGGCCCAGTAGCAAGCTAATAGCTGTGTTTTATAAGGGGTGTAGCTGACAGCTGTTAAGGAAGATGACAAGGGCAAAATCATCAGTTACACAGACTGGCAGCTCAACAGGGTCATTTAGACTTTCGGGATCCTGAAGTCACAGAGCTGAGAATGTGCCACAGCTTGCCAGAGAGTAACCTACACTACCTGTTGGTTTGGGCCCCACTCAAAGGACGTTGGTTTGCAGTTAGCCAATATAAAGGATCAAGCATAATGTCCAAGTGAAGCACATACTGTCCCTCACCCAGAGTTCAGTATGGTGCTGGGCTTCCTTTTTAGTGTGGGGTTCAAAGAGGTAGAAGTTTTTCCTTGACTGCAAGAAGGGTAGAGCATTATGAATCTACCCAGAGATCTCAGGCACTTTACTTGGTGAGCAGGTCTCTGAATTTTGTTAGGGTTTATCATCCACCTCTGATGGCAAAGTCATGATAATATGGCAGGCAGAGCCATTGAGACTAAGGTTTCTGAACGGCCGACTAAGAGGACTTAGGACTTCATCTATATAGTGAAAAGTTTGGAAAGCAGAGGGGAGAGGCCAGTACCCTAAAGCCTGACCCATTCTTTGGTGTGAAACGCCAACGTGTTCTTATTATCCCAGGAGAGGACTATGAACGTGTATTGAAGATGTTGCCATATGAATGCAGATTGATCTCGATTCTTGGTGTCAAGAACTGTGAAGAATGAGATTTTACCCAACCTTTAACAAGTGGGCTTGCCACAATTTCAAGTATGTTGTCAGAGTCATGGGACTTCTGAGTCAGTGATGATTTTATTACAGAAAAAACAGTAGCCAGAGTCAGCTTGGTTGAATGTTAGGGAAAAAATGAAAAACTCCCCTAGCAACCCAGGAAGTCCTCTGCATCAATGTAAAATACAAAGAAAACCATTTTATTGTTGAATAAACATTAAACCAGACTGCAATGTGCATCACAAGCAATTAATTAGCTAATGGATTGCAAAGACAGAACGAAATCTCACCCTTTTGTGTAGCTGAGCAGATACAGCCCATCACGTACGTACATGTTCTCAAGATAAAGGGTAGATGTCTTCATGCAAGAGGACTTCAGAGCACCATTTTCTCTGCATTCTTTCATAGTTCATCCTAAGTTCACCTGGTAATTGGAATGGCCATCTATGCTAGTTAATTGCCTTTATCCACAGGCAAAATCAAATTTCTGCTGTCTCTATGACAACTGGATGATTATAGCTTAGAGCCAGGCGCCTAGGCTAAGCTCCCAGGGTTACAGGTAGATAGGGACTCTATCTTCCTTGAAGTTTGTATTTCAAAGGGATGGCTCCCAGGCCCTTAGGAAAAACATTCCTGGGTTGTAATGCTGAAAAAAGATTTATTTAGGTTTTCAAAAGATTTATACACATATCAAAAGGGCAAAGTATTTGCCTTAGTGGGGAAAACCTTTAAATATCTCTTACCAGTGGTTAAAGCACATTCTTACCTAGCAATGTGCACAAATTCTCCAGTCTCATGCATTACTTTTATAAACTGTTGTGCTGTCTTAATTGCTTGCTCCTTCAAATCATTAATTTAAGTATTATATTTTAGTTCCTTATGAAGTCTTACCCAGATGAAGCTTAAGGAGTAGCTCTCCGGAGGCCTGATAATGTAATTTTTAATTAAAAGCGTTTTTCTTGAAAGGCCAAATACATTTCTTCTGAGTTCCTGTCATTCAATAAGGAACATCACACTTACATAATTTATCCCTGTAGTAATTCCATCTTCTCAAATATTATTTCCCAGATGCAAAACACAAAGACACCCATGGCCGTTATCCAGTATATTATTATGAGGCACTCTTTGAAGGATATAGATTGAACTTCTAGTGTTTAATGTATTTGGCCTTAATTGTTTTAAGTCTTGAGGAAAAACCCAAGCTATGGGCCATTGTTTGCATTGGTCCAAATCAGTAGTTTTATTATTATAACAGGCATACAAGTCTCCATGAATAACAGGCATCCACTTTTGTTCATCTGTCCATACCGAGACTGGAGAAAACTTGTATCCTAAAATTAATCCAGTGACATTGCACCTATCTTCTCCAATCTCTGTCTATAAATGCCAGATTTGTCTATTAATTAGATACTTTTTACACCATTCTTCTGTCTCTTCTGGTGTAGTCATAGTCTAATACCTGTTTATTCTCTTAAATATGAACAGTGCTGTAACTCTGACTAGTGATACTATCTTTGAGCTATCTAATAGCCAATTGCTCCTAGGCTGTAAAAATGAGTGGCTCCAAAACCTTTGCGGTGATTTGTTGTTGTTCCATCACTGAATTATTCCGAACAGTCCAATTCCAAAGTTTTCTCTATTTCCATTCTGCTCGAGCTCCCATAACTTTTAAACATCTTGCATGATGTAATTCCATCCAGTGCGCAATTGTATTATGTATGTTTGTTATTATCCCAACTCACTAAGTTTATTATTCAAAGTCAATATCAAGAGTTAGCTGTACCTGTCCCTATTCCTCCCAGGATTATATACTAATACATTTCCTATTGCCCTTGCATTGCCCCAAACAGGCCCCTTAGACAGATTACATAAGGGGAGGGATCAAGGGATTCATGTTTGGTTGTGAAGACATATATCAGCCTCAGATATATTAAGAGAAACTGTCCACTTGTAATCCTGGGGGTTATTAAAATAGCCTCAGGGCATTGCCATATTCTACATGTAGTAGGGAACTAGATCTCATTTATATATATGAGGAGTCTGCTCAAGGGATTCTCACATGTTCGATTGTAATTTACCATCACTATCTTTATGGCTGTTATAGTTTTATTGATGCAAACTCATACTATAGAAAAGGTGAGAGAACAATTCACTAGTGGGGTTACTCCTACCATCCTATTGACTGTAGTCTAGTTAAGAGATTTCTTTTTTATGAGGATCCTTCCAATAAAACTCATTAACAAAACATTTTTGTGTCAAATTTAGGGCTTGAGTATCTCGATTACATTGGTATTATCAAAGGTTACTAATGAGTATGGTTTCATCTTTACTCTGCCAATAATTAGATCGTTGGGCTTCAAAGTCCAGATCATGTCTATTCTGAGAATACAATATGGAGTTGATCAGAAATACATAATTACTGGTAGTACAGGGGGAAAAAGCAGTGTAACAAATGTTTGTTTTCTAGTAAAATATTGTTCTTAAGTAATTGAAATAACCCTACTGTGACTAGGACAGCAAGAAAGCCTATGAGAATAGTAATAAATTTGCTAGAGTACCTTGGCAGGGTTCCTCAACACCCAGGCCATGGACCGGTACAGTCCGTTGCCTGTTAAGAACCGGGACGCACAGCAGGAGGTGAGTGGTGGGTGAGCAGCAAAGCTTCATCTGTATTTGTAGCCGCTCCCTAGTGCTAGCATCACCACCTCAGCTCCATCTCAGATCATCAGGCATTAGATTCTCACAGGAGCACCAATCACTGGTGCCAAAAAGGTTGGGGGCCGCTGTCATAGGTGAGGAAAAATAATTTTTCTTCTACTTTTCTGAGTTCTTGGCTGAGACCCCTTTAATGAGTAACTCAAAGCAGTGGCTTAGAACTTTGGCGTATCTTCAACAAAGAACAGTACATTTATAGAGAAATGAAAGGACAAAGGAAAGCAGTTATAGGCTTCTAAGGGTTCCAAGGGTGACAAACTATGGGAAGATAAATATATGAGAGGAAACTAATGGTAGATAAAGGCCAGTTAGTAAAGTTTGTTATATAGCTTCCTCTAGTGCCCGCCCCAGGCTTACAGGGTTTAAAGTTGTCTCTAGTAGTTAATTTTTGTCTTTCTTGGTAAAGAGGGGACAAGAGGCACTTTTATCTGTTTCTTCTCAATTGCCTCCAGCTCATAATAATTATGCCAAAGTGGCATATTTTGGGGTGGCATATTCTTCTACCCTTCAATCTCTTTTCAGTTGTCTTCAATACCAGTATCAGTTACTTTAGAAAACTTAAGCTTCAAGTCCTTTGTGGAAATGACAGTCCAGTCTTCTTGAGGTGCTGGCTTCACAGAGAAAGCATGAATCCAACTGTATTTTTCTTTTACATGGTATCCACATGAGTAATCACCAGCACTTGAAAAGGTGACAGCCTGTATTTCCCTGGGACACTTTTATATAAATGAAATCTCCTGGCTGATAGAGATGGCAGACTTATTTTAGGGGGTCCTTCCAGGTTCTTATGACTTTATGTCTCAGAGTTTCTAGGGGAGAGAGAAACCCTTTTAAGTAGCAAATATGATTATGAGAGGATTCAGTTAAATTAGGCATAGGATATGGTATTAGACCAAAATTTATAGGCCTGCCAAACATAAATTCAAAGAGAGTGATTTCATGCTTGCTGGCAGAAGTTGCTCTAATTTTTTAACAAAGCTAGTAGGCCATTTTAACCCTAATTCGTCACTGAATCTTGGCCAATGAGTTTTCTTAGAGTTTGATTCATTTGCTTACATGCAAACAGTACTAAAGATGATAGTATATATGATAGCTTGTGGAAGTCTGAAAATATTTGCATAATTCCTGAAAAACAGTGGAAATAAATTGACTTCCTCTATCTAATTCAGTATGCACTGGTATCCCCAAAGTGGGAATTAGGTTTATTAAGAGAAACTTTCATTGCCTAAGCATTGGCTTTTTGAAGAAAGGAAAAGTTCAAGCCATCCAGACCTGATACTCACCATGACTAGACAAAACCTCTTACTTTCTGCAAGCATTGATTCTATGAAATCCAACTGCCACAAACTATGGGTCCTTGTAAAGTTGGTTGGGGAAAACTTCTAGTGCTTACCTTGGGAGTGGCCTGTAAAGAATTCTGCATATCTCTTTAATATAGTCTGAATAAGTTCGTCTTTTTGGTAGGCATAGTGAGAGTCTAATGCCTTTAAAATCCCTCCCTTGGCTGATTTTGTTGATGATGCAGCAATACCAACCAAGCATATAAAGACCATGGAATACGAATTATATTGTTAGGTAACTCCCATAGTACAGTTAAATTTCTTTTTAGTTTCTTTCTTAATTCATTTGTCTATTTCCTTTTGGAAAGCATATTTAAAAAAAAAAGCATGAAAGTTTCTTGTTGTATTAAAAGTGGAGCTTCCAAGTTGAGGTGGCCATATTTGAAAAGTGCCTTTTGCAGCTCTGTCAATAAAATCACTACCTTTAGAAATTTTGTCATTCTGCCTTATGTGGGCTCTGCAATGTATTACTGATGTTTGAGTAGGTAGTTTGAAGCCCTGAGCAACTCAGATATTAATTTTCCATGAGAACATCAGATAGTTCCCATCGAAGTCAAGAATCCCCTATTTTTTTCCCAAGTTGACTCCATTACATAACAGACACCGAACATATTTACGACCAGTATATAGATTCACTTTAAGTCCTGAATTAAGAATTGCAGCCCTAGAAACGATATTAACTTTTCTGCTAGTGCTGACTTAACACCAGGCAAATATAACTTTCTAAGATTTCCTAAGCAGTCACTATAGTATGTGAAGCTCCAAGATGGCTCTTTTCATCCCAGGTACATGACCCATCAGTAAACATCAAATATGCATTTTAAACTGGAGTATGAGAAAACTCAGGTTGCTTCCTACCTAGTGTCTTCTTCTATTACCATTACACACTTATGATCATCTGTTTAGTCAGGATCTGATAAAAGAGTAGTAGGGTTTAGGAGATTGCATCTTCCAAGCACAAGATTTGAATTAAATAATAATGCTTGTTCATAGTTAGTCAGATGGCATACTAATAAATGCTGAGTCTTATGAATTTGTAAGATAGTTGTTACAGCATGTGAGAAATGTGAATAAATGACTCAAGGTAAGGGCTTGAGCCTTTTCACTAAGTGTGATGGCTGCTGCCACCACTTGGAGGAATCCAGGCCCATCTAGCATCCAGAAGAACTGAGAAATGGCATATTGGTTTGTAGTCTAACACTACCTTTTGAGTTAAAATTCCACTAGCAGCACCTTTATTTTCATTACAAAACGAGTGGCACGTTTTTCAAAATTTGGAATCCCCAGACCTGGGGGAGAGCCTATAGCTGGTTTTAACTGTTCACAAGCCTCTCTGATTCTAGGGACCACATCAGAGGCTCTGAAGAATCATTGGCTAGTACTCCATCAGAGGCTTTGCCCTCTCTGCAGAAGTTGGGACCCACTGTCTGGAGTACCCACCTAGTCCTCCAGATCGTCTAAGTTGTTTTCTTGTAGTAGGCTCTTTCATCTGCTAAATTGGAGCCTTCACCTGACAACAGATACCCTAAATATTTTACTTCAGTTTGGCAGTATTATAATTTGTCTAATTCTAATTCTAGAGAACCCTCATGCACCAGTGAAGCAAGGAGTTGTAATGAAGCCAAAGTACCAGGTTTGCATTGCCCTTCAGTTTTGGAAGCTACCAGCAAATCACCTACATATGGAATAATTATAGATCCCTCCAGTGGGATAAATGTCTCAAAGTTTTCCCATGAATGGTTAGAAAAATAATAGTCTTGAAACCCTTGGGGAACCTTTTGCTGTAAATACTGGAGTCTTAAAAAAGTAAAATCAAACAAGAATTTAGACTCATTAGTCAGAGAAACAGGGGTGAAAAAAAAGAATCAGAACACAGATAAACTACAGAGGAAAACTTAGCAACCTCTGGTACAGAAGTGAGAATAATTACAGGATTGGGAACTACAAGAGTTAATGGAATAACAAATTTATTTACTTCCCTAAGATCCTGTACGAATCGATGTTGTGGTTGTCCATCAAACTTACCTTCTCTACTAGAAGTATGGGAGTATTACAGGGTGAATTCCTTTTAAAATAATCTCTAGTTTTCCTAATTCTTTTATAACTGATTTTATTCCCACTCAACAAAGGATCTTTTTTTTACACATGGCCATAGCTTATCTTTTTGGTAAGCTGTTTTTATCAATTCTACATCTTGAATTAAACCAGTATCATTATTTTCTAGGGCCAAAATCATTGGGCATTGATTTGTTTCAGTTTGGGGTATGTTTCCAGCATAGTGGAAGACTGCCACCCTCTCCCATACTCCTTTTCTTTCTGAGGGCACAGAGTAATCAAATCAGGTTCCTTTTCTCTGAGGAGTGCCACAAGCACTCCATCCTGAGTACAGAACATGGTAGCCTTTATTTTGCACAGCAAGTGTGCAAGCAGGTCTCTCACCAATAGGTTTACAGAAGAAAGTAAGAAAAAACATGTTCTTCATCAGAGAATCTATCATTATGAGAACTGTGGAAGAAAAGGAACAACTAGAAGACTGACCTGAAATGTCAGCAACCTGCATTGACCTACCACTAGATGGAAAATGACAAATATCAGGAAGCTGCAGAATAAGTAGCACCACTATTTACCAGAAAAGGCAAGCATAGATTAACCTAAGGGAAAATTATTGAAACTTGTGGTTCACCAGTTTAGAACTCTGAGATTACCTCAATCTGTCGATTTTGAACCATTTGCCTATAATTCCCTAGCTAAGGGTTATGTCCTGGGCCTTCCTGATTCCCTTGTTCCTGCAGTGTCTGTGTTCTCTGGAATCTCTTTTTGTAAAAAAGCCCTCTTCCAGTGTATTGGCTTCTTGCAATAATGACCTATGATTTTCCCATCTACCTTGGATCCCTTCATATGTTTTCTGGAGTAGGAGATACCCCCTCAGAAAATAGTTGTAACTAAGCAGCTAACACAGTGGGTTTTAATTGCTTCTTTTCTTCTTTGTCTTTCTCTAGATTGTCCCCAAACTGAGCAGCTGCTGCTAAGATTTGAGTAATAGTCTGTCTGAGGCTGAGACAATATGGATAGGACCAGAGAGTGATTTTGATCTGCCCCTCAATTGTTGCTGGGAGATTTTGAGAAAGTCTCAACAAACTGCTGATGGAAATTAACAGAGAACTCACTCATATTCTGGGTATACTGCTGAAACTTCTCCCAACTTACTTTTAGCAGAAAGGATTCAAGTATGGCCATTTGCAGACCCTCTCAGTGAGTCCCCAAAGCCCTTAGTTCTTCTATGGTTTGTTGGGGGCGGGCAGCAGATAGTCAAGAGTCTTTTTGGCCAAGATCCCCCTGATACAGTAGGTCATCTTCCAGTCCTGACATGCTCGCTCCATCAAACAAGCAAAGCCTGCTGGTTGCAGAATTCTGTGCAGCAGCTAGTGCATATCCCCATATATGGGATTATAAGCTAAAAACACGCTGCCAAGTATTTGTTTAGACTTCTGTGAGTCTTCCCTGGGCACAGGAAGAGAAGACTATTGGCAGAATTGAAAAGCATATAGATTCTTACTGTTTCGAGTTCCCTCTTACCCACAAGGACGTCTGTGGGTATATTCTTAATGGTATCAGCTTTATGAGTAATGTGGTTAGGAAGGGCTGGCTGTCTTTTCATTCAGTTAAGAAAACTGTAAAACTAGATGGCATTTTAGTTTCCTTTCCCATGTTGGTATTTTTCAGCCTAGCACGTTTTCTGTTTTTCTTTTTTTATCTTCTTATTTATTTATTTTTTTTACTTTTCAATTACAGCTGACATGCAATATTATATTAGTTTTACTATATAGTGGTTAGACATTTATATATCTTATGAAGTGACTCCCTAGATAAGCCTAGTACCCATCTGAAACCATACATAGTTATTACAATATTATTGACTATATTCCTTATGCTGTATTTTACATCCCCATGACTATTTTTTAAATTAATTAATTTATTTTTATGGCGACATTGGTTAACGAAAGCCAATGTTTCAGCTGTACACTTTTAACAATAAATCATATATATATATTTACACTATATGTTCACCTCCCATAATTATATTTCTTTCTTTTACCACGTATTTGACTTCCTTTACCACATATACCTCCCCTCTGTCCCCACCCCCTACCCTCTGGTAACCACTAGCGTATAGTCCATGTCCATGAGTCTCTGTTTGCTTGTCCTGTTCATTTGTTGCTTTTAGGTTTATATCCCACATATAGGTGTTATCATGTGATTTTCAACTTTTTCTGTCTGGCTTATTTTACTTAGCATGATTATCTTGAGATCCATCCATGTTGTCACAAATGGCAATATTTCATCCCTTCTTATGGTTGAGCAATATTCCACTGTTTTTCTTTTCCAAGTGACTACTGCAATGATTCTCCATCCTATTGTCTTCATATGGGAACACAGTGTCTTATCCAAGCTCCCAGTTATTCCTTGATAGTATTGCCTCATCATCTCTGCTTTCTTAGCTACTTGGCATGTGGATGAGAAGTGACTCTTGGAGGTGGCATCTAGGCAAAGTAGGAAACGGAATCAGAGTGTGGGGGTCAAAAAATTTCCTTCCACCTTCTAAGTTCTTCTATCTGGGCTAATAATCAAATTAACATGAGACAGATCAACAGGAGAAAATGTCCACTGTTTATTATGGATATACATTTGGGGGTACCATAAGAATATGAGACCCAAGGAGACATTGGGCAGTTGGGGCTTATATGTTATTTTAGACTGAGAAGAAAGGAGGTAGGGGTTTGGAATTTCAAAGGGAAAACAGGCAATTTACAGGTAGATTATAAAGAACACACATGGTAAACAAATTCTTGCTGAGCCACCCAGAAACAATGAGACACAGAAGGAAGTTCAGCCTACAGGCTGTACTAAATTTCTCCCTGTCTGCCACACTTAGTTTATATTATGATGCTAAGGTGAAGTTGCTTCCTTTAAGTAGTTTTTCTATTTGAATTCCTTTAGGCAGTTAAGGGAGGTCAAAAGTGCTTTCTATTTGAATTCCTTTAGGCAGGTAAGGGAGGTCAAAAGTGCTTTCTGAGTCTTTTGTTTCTTAATAACCAGCTTAAAATCAATATCCTAAAAGGCCTATTTTGGGGTGACAAAACTTTGGTCCCTCCGGAGCTAGGGCATGAGGCACACAAATCTCACACAGGGCAGATAATTCATTATTGGCTCAAAAAGTTGTGCCCTCATCCTTCTTTTCAGGGAAATCTACTAATTATCAGAACTGCCCATCTCAAAGATTGTAGTTTTCCTCTTACCCGGTATCAGTTTGAGGCAGGAAGGGATAAAGAGATATAAGGAGGGGGGGCGGTGGCGGCAAATGGAGTGGGAACAGCAGAGAAAGGAGGAGGAGGGTTTGGTGAAAGAGAAACTGACTAATTCTCCCATTTCCTCTTCCATTTTCCTCAGTCTTTCCAAATAATTTTTAATTTTTTTGCTAGAATGATGTTCATCCCATGAATATGAGTTAATTCATTTACTGGGGGTGAGATCCTTCAAAAAACCACCACAGATAAATTAAGTTGTTCAAATCAAAGACATTGTCCTCAAGCCACTGTAAGGCCGGATTCCATTCCAGATGTTAGAGATATATTAGCCCTTTAAGAGACAGACCTGCAGGCAACATTTTTCCACCGTCACAGCTAATGGTGACCCTGATGGATTTTAGGTCCTGTATTACGCATGCTTACTTAAACCAGTATAAAATCTGGAATTTGGAGAGTGTGATTCATCTAGCTAGTTTTGTAAAGAACACAAAGCTAGAAGGGAGACATTTTATAATTTACTGGTCTTCAGTTGGTGTGCTCAGTTGAAGAACTTTCAGGCCATCCCATCTTCGTTAGCAGATTGTTGGGGAAAATTAAAAATAAAATCTCCTGGCAACCCAGGATGTTGTCTCTACATATGTAAAGAAGAACGAAAACAATTTTATTACTGAGTATTCAACCAGACTGTGATTTGCATCATGGGCAATCTGCTAATGAAATCGCAAAGATAGAAAGAAGTCTCACACTTTTGTGTAGCTGAGTAGATATAGTCCATCACATACATGTTCTGATGTGGGAGGACTTGATAGCATCATTTTCTCTGCATTCTTTCATAGTTCATCCTAAGTTCACCTGGTAATTGGAATGGCCATCTATGCTAGTTAATTGCCTTTATCCATAGGCAAAATAAAATTTCTGCTGTCTCTATGACAACCAGATGGTTACAGCTTAGAGTCTGGTGCCTAGGCTAACCTCCCAGGGTTACAGGTAGATAGGGGCTCTATCTTCTTTGATGTTTGTATTTCAAAGAGATTGCTCTCAGGCCCTTAGGAAATACATTCCTGGGTTATAATGCTGACAAAAAGTTTATTTAGCTTTTCAGAAAGATTCACATACATATCGAAGGGGCAGAGGAAAGATACAAATACCAGTTTTTTCAAGAGAATGCTATAAGAAAAGGGAAGGTTTTTTCCCCTTTGGCCAGAGGGAAAATTCCCTTAAAAAAAATTTTTATTGGCTATGGATTTTCCAAGCCCCAGTTCCTACAGTGTTGGCTTCATCCTTGACAGCTGCCTGCTCATGCTGTGAGTTGCATTATGGAAAATGAACACTGAGCCTGGGGAACTCGCTGCTTAATAGCAACCTGGAAGCCAGCTTCAAAGTTGCTTGCAGCCAATACAAACCTGAGAAATGCCAGGGAAAGGGCATTCAGGGCCTTGGTTTTTATTTTTATTTTTATTTTATTTCATTTTATTTTTTGTCCTACCCAGCAAGATGTGTAGGAGCTCAAGAGACCCATGGAAGCATCTTCCAATACCACTGGGTTAGAAAATAAAGCCTAGGCAGTGTCCAACACAGCATCCTAAGTGACATCAGTCTGTGCGATGTTCAGTTACAGTCATAATGTCTGGAACATCCAGGGCCATGGGAGTGACAGTTGAATTTCATTGGCAGTAATTCACAGTGAGCCTATAGCTCCTGCTATAGTATTTAACTAGTCATACAAGGCTGTTGTATTGGCACATTATATTATATATCTTATTACGCCTGCCTTGGTCTTAAGGCTGTGACTTTTCTTTGTCCTCCCAGCATTCTCTATTGCTCCTGTTGGACTACCTGGGAGAGGACAGGGAGATGGGTTGGGGAGTGATTTTGCATGCCCTGGTATCATGTCTCCAGCAGAGAACCCCTTTTGGATTTTATGGGCACTGATACAATAAGATTGTAAAACATCATACCAGTGATACATTCAGCCCTAAAAGCTGCAATAACAGTACATTGAATTGGTCCAAAGGGCCCCCCAAGGTCACTTTAGCTTCCTTTCTTTACTAATCCCTGCTGAAACCCCATCAGTTGAATTTGAGTGTTCCCTCCTCAAGATCAGATAGGATGGTCACTTGGGCACCTGCATTCAACAGAGCCTTAAAGGTCTGTGTTTCTTCCTTCCCTGAAGTTCTCCAGCATACTCAGAGTGTGTGTATATGGCCTTTAGTCCCTCTTGGGAACAGTCCCACCTCTAATCATTTCTTCAAAGCAGCCGATTTCAGGGTAGAAGGGGAGGGAGAGATGAGACATGAAGTGATAGGCTGGCTCCAAGCCAGCAAGCAAATCTTTACATTGAATTTTGATTTTGAACAATGTGGCTAGTGCTCAGGCTGATGAATGTCTCGTGTTTTATGTATGCCCAAAGCTCTGTATCAGGCAGCAGGGTCCCCAGGACTGACATCATCTATTTCACTTTTATGGATGCCTTGGTTCTGCAGCCGCAGCCACATTGCTTTTTAGTGGTGCCCATTGGCTAACTCAGGCTTTACAGCACAGTAGCAACTTTTTCTTTTTAGGATGTCCACTTTAATCTGGGGTATTTGCCGCCCATTTTTGTGATAGCATAGGGGAGGAATAAGTTTTCCTTGACCTTAGAATCCCTGGCTGGGTCTGAAAATTAAACTGACAAAGAATAACAGGAGGAAAGCATATAAATTTAATATATGTTTTATGTGACATGGGAGCCTTCATGAGGAAATGAAGACCTGAAGAAATGGACCTGAGTAGTTCTGTGCTAGGTTTGATGAAGAGTGGACAGTCATGGGGGGATGTGACAGTTCAGGGAGTAAAAAGTAAATGTAGTAAACTGAGGGACACTTAACAGGGACTTCGGATTCTTCTCAAAGTCCACTTTTCTTTGGAGATAAGGGTATTCCTTTCCTCCGGGAATAGAGAGAGCACCTCTCACATGAGGGTTTTATGACTCATTTTGGGAAGAAGGATTGTGACAAAGCCAGAGTGACCTTCCTGCTTCTGCTGTTTTCTCAAACTCCTTTAGCTTAAAATATTCAATATGCCAAGGTGCCATATTTTGGGGTAGTGTGTCCTGAACCCCATATATAATAGTATGTTTTAAGTCTTAGCTTTAAGATAAAGGCTGGGGAAGTTTTTCAGGACAATGAGGATGACCTCAAAAATTTATCTAGAATGCTTTGGGTCATTTTTTTATTTCTCAGTGGGTTTCTTATTTCTCAGCATTATAGATCCTGTATGGGGCATTTAGAGCCCAGATGCTAGTCAGTGCCTCATCTGTCATTTCCCACAGGAGTTCATCTCAGTGAAATTTCACTAAGAAGGCTAAATCATAGCATGCAAGATCTACTGCAAAAAGCCTCTGAGACTTTTTACTGTTGTTTCTGAATGGATCTAACTTTGGTGTGATAGGAGGGGCCGAGCCATGAGACATGCCAGCTGTAGCCATTCTTCCTTAAAAAGCTATACGTGCTCTCCCACTCATCTCTCAACCAAAGAGCCAAAATTCTAACCATTTGCCTGGTTTCTATCCATACCAGTCATGAGTATAGATGTTCTGAGTGTAGATGTTCATCTCTGTAACTCTTGTCTTAAAAAGGTCAGGAACTGTCCCTGCCCTCCACTGAATCTTGGTACTGTCACTGGTACTGTCATAATGGGGTTCACTTGAGGCTGGCCACCAGATTGGTGAGAAAGTCCCCTACCTGGATGAGAGGTAGGACCAACCAGGACCCTGTTCAAGCAGCTGTCTTTAAACCTACTTCCTGTTACTTGATGTGCAATAACTTCCCCAATTCCTCCCTCACTGACAGACAATAAAGTGAATGACCATTTCTCGCATGGTTAACTATACAATTTGCTTAACATAGTCACTACTGAGTTCCCAGGACTTCTCTCAAAACTCCTTAATTGGCCCATGTATTACTTTTCTATCACTGCTGTAAGAAATTGCCACAAACAGTGGTTTACAACAAGAGAGATTTATCTTACAGTTCTGTAGTTCAAAAGTCTGAAATAGCTCTCACTGAACTAAAACCAAGATTCTGGTAGGGCTGTGTTTCTTTTTGAAGGCTCTACGGAAGAATCCATTTCTTTTCCCTTTGCAGCTTCTAGAGGCCACTCATATTATTTGGCTTGTGGCTCTCTTCTTATATCTTTATTTTATTTTTTACTTTTTAAAAATTATATTATTAGTTGAGTGTATACAGTACATTGGTTAGACATTTATATAGTTTATGAAATGATCCCCCTGATTGTTCTTTCTCTCCTCTGGCTCTACATTAGCCTAGCCATTACATTATTGCTGACTGCATTCCCTGTGCCGTGGTCCCATCTCTGTGACTGTCTATCAACTACTAATTTGTACTTCTTTAACCATTTACCCCATTCTCCCTTCACCCCAACCCCCTTCCCTCTGGCCAGCACCAGATTGTCCTCTATATTTACGTGTCTGATTTTGATTAGTTTGTTCTTTTTGTTCTTTAGATTCCAAATATAAGTGAAATCATATGGTATTTATCTTTCTCTGACTTATTTATCTTAGCATAATAACCTCTAGGTCCATCCATGTGGTTGAAAATGGTAGGATTAATATTCCATATATGAACCATAACTTCTTTATCCAATCGTCTGTTGATGGGCATTTATGTTGCTTCTATATCTTGGCTATTGTAAATTGTGCTGCCATGAACATAAGGACGCATAGATCTTTACAAATTATTGTTTTGGTTTTCTTTGGATAAATACCCAGAATTGCAATTGCTGAGTCAAAAGGTGTATCTTATGCAGCTCAGCAACAAAAAAAACAAACAATCCAATTAAAAAATGGGGAGAAGACCTGAACAGATACTTCTCCAAAGAGCAAATCCAGATGGCCAATAGACATGTAAAAAGATGCTCAAGGTCACTAATCATCAGAGAAATGCAAATTAAAACCACAATGAGAGATCACCTCACACCTGTCAGAATGGCTGTCATCAACAAATCAAAGAACAACAAGCGTTGGTGAGAAAAGGGAACTCTCACACACTGTTGGTGGGATTGCAAATTGGTATAGCCACTATGGAAAACAGTCTGGAGGTTCCTCAAAAAAGTTAAAAATGGATATACCTCTTCTTCCATCTTTAAAGCCAGGAACTGTGGGTTGGTTCTTCCCACAATACACCACTCTAACATCCTCTTTTATCTAACTCTATACTTTTTAAGGACCCTGAGATTACATTGGCCCCCACTCAGGTAATCCAAAGTAATCTCCCTATTTTAGGACATCTTTGATGGGGGAGGGGACATTATTCTGCCTACCAGAGGTCCACGAGACCCACATTCCTCCTTTTCCAGAAAACCACATCTCTGTGTGCAGCTCGTCCTAATCATCAAAACTTCCAAGAACTAAGAAGGGTCTGAGATTTTACCCTACTTATAAGCTAACATGTTTGCCTTTCATAGTTTCATGGATACTGGCAAAAGACATGAAACGCCTAGCAGTAGTGGTAGCCCGTAGCATGAGTATGAACATTTGTGCCACATCTCTAAACCTCTTTTCTTAAGGATGATACAAAGAGGGCCAGATGATACCTGCACATGCAGTGGTTTCCATTATAGGAGAGGATTCCCAGGCTTATGGACCCCTTATCTTTCATAATGGGTAGTAAGCCTGCTTGATATTTACCTGGAGGGAGACATTATCTTGAGTATAATTTCTAGTATAACCTTCCCTTTGCTCTGGATGGGGACTCTATCTTTTAAGGATGCTTGCTATATAAACATCCTTAAAAAGATAGTTTGGAAAAAAAGCACTCAGTGAGTCTCCTTGCAAAATGTATAGAAATGTGAGAGACCTGTGAGGAATTGTCTCCCAATAGTCTCTCACATTCCTTTTAATTTATAACATTTAACAGATTCTCTTCCCTCTTGTTTTTCCCTTTAACTCTTTATTTGCTGAGGAAACTGGGTCATTTGTCCTGAACTATGTCCCACATTTTGGAATTTGCTAATTGTATTCTTGTGGTGTTATTTTAACAGTTCTTGCATTTCCATTTTAATGTGAACTGATAAATCTAGAGGCTTGATCAATTCAGATTCAATTTTTGTTTTTGGCAACAATACTTTATAGGTGGTGTTGAATGCTTGCCAGTTCATCCCTCCTGGAGGCACATAATGCATGGGTATTTCTCTCAATGTATTCAGAGGTTGTCAACCTGATCCATTTTATAAAAGTCCCTTCAGTCTTTCACATGATAGTTTTGGCAGCCAATGGTGATCTTTGGTTTTATTTGCATTAATTAGCTGGAATACCTCTGCAGATAATAAATTTCCATAGTCAACTTTGTTTATTCTGAAATGCAGTACTTAGAGGAAAGATAATTATTGTAGTATAAAACTCAAATAATATCTCTTTCTTGTTATATAAAACACTTCAACGGTGATCTGTTACTGAGAATTCATGCTATTTCCATGACCAGACTCCACCATACTTCCTTAGATGTTTTTTCATAATCACCTCATGACATATTACATAGTCTTCTCTCCTTTTTACAGACCTATTTGCTCTTTCCTTAATTACTACGTATTTTCCTATCTCCACACCATTATTCGCTTTTTTTTTTTCCTGGAAAATATCTCCTCCACTTAACTCTACCACACATATTTTTTCCCAAGATTCAGTTTAAACTGTACCAACTCTGTGGAACCTAAATATACATCTCCAGTAGAATCGTCTATTTTCTCTATGGGGTCTAGAGTGTACTGTGAATGTATTTCTAATATGCACTTTTGTTTTTTTGTGTTTCTTTGAAACTGAGTTATATTTGAAAAACATTGAATTGCCCACATCTTAAATAAATAGTTTGATGAGTTTTGACATATATATAATTATCACTCAAATTAAAATTAAAATATGGAACGTGTTCATCACTCTTGAAAGTAACTCTTGACCAGTCAATATCCTCCCCCTGAGGCAACCATTTTTAAGATTTTTAATCTCTATGGATTAGCCCTGCCTGTTATTCATTGTCATATAAATAGAATCATACAGTCTATGTTTGGCTTCTATTTGTAAAGTAACAAAGTATTTTGAAAGTCATCCAGGTTATTGTGTATATCAGTAGCTATTTCTTTTTTTTTTTTAATTAAATTTATTGGTGTTACATTGGTTAATAAAATTACATAGGTTTCAAGTATACAATTCAATAATATGTCATATGTATTTTGCATTGTCTGTTCACCACTCAAAGGTAAATTTCCTTCCGTCATCATATATTTGACCCCCTTCACCCTTATCTACCTCCTCGCCTCCCCCTTTCCCTCTAGTAACTGCTAGTAAACTGTTGTCTTTGTTTATGAGATTTTGTTTGCTTGTCTTGTTCATTCGTTGCTTTCAGTTTTATATCCCACAGATAAATGAAATCTTATGGTTCTCAACTTTTTCTGTCTGGCTTATTTCGCTTAGCATGATTATCACAAGGTCCATCCAGGTTGTCTCAAATGGCAA
>NW_011889438.1:148711-150731 GCF_000151845.1 Pteropus vampyrus | reverse complement strand
ATATGCACTTTTGTTTTTTTGTGTTTCTTTGAAACTGAGTTATATTTGAAAAACATTGAATTGCCCACATCTTAAATAAATAGTTTGATGAGTTTTGACATATATATAATTATCACTCAAATTAAAATTAAAATATGGAACGTGTTCATCACTCTTGAAAGTAACTCTTGACCAGTCAATATCCTCCCCCTGAGGCAACCATTTTTAAGATTTTTAATCTCTATGGATTAGCCCTGCCTGTTATTCATTGTCATATAAATAGAATCATACAGTCTATGTTTGGCTTCTATTTGTAAAGTAACAAAGTATTTTGAAAGTCATCCAGGTTATTGTGTATATCAGTAGCTATTTCTTTTTTTTTTAATTAAATTTATTGGTGTTACATTGGTTAATAAAATTACATAGGTTTCAAGTATACAATTCAATAATATGTCATATGTATTTTGCATTGTCTGTTCACCACTCAAAGGTAAATTTCCTTCCGTCATCATATATTTGACCCCCTTCACCCTTATCTACCTCCTCGCCTCCCCCTTTCCCTCTAGTAACTGCTAGTAAACTGTTGTCTTTGTTTATGAGATTTTGTTTGCTTGTCTTGTTCATTCGTTGCTTTCAGTTTTATATCCCACAGATAAATGAAATCTTATGGTTCTCAACTTTTTCTGTCTGGCTTATTTCGCTTAGCATGATTATCACAAGGTCCATCCAGGTTGTCTCAAATGGCAACATTTCATCTCTTCTTATAGCTGAGTAATAGCCCATTGTATATATGTACCACTGCTTCTTTAGCCAATCATCTATCAAAGGACACTTTGGATCTTTCCATGTCTTGGCCACCATGAATAATGCTGTAATGAACATCGGGGTGCATATATCTTCACAGATAAATGTTTTCAATTTTGGGGGGTAGATACCCAGAAGAGGGATTGCTGGGCCATATGGTAATTCTGTTCTTAGTATTTTTGAGGAAACTCCATACTGTTTTCCACAGTGGCTGTACCAATCTGCAGTCCCATCAGCAGTGTATGACGGTTCCTTTCTCTCTGCATCCTCTCCAGCATTTGTTATTACTTGTTCTGTTGATTATAACTATTCTAACAGGTATGAGATTGTATCTCATTGTGGTTTTGATTTGCATTTCCCTAATAGCTAGAGATGTTGAGCATCTTTTCATATATTTGTTGGCCATTTGTATATCCTCTAGGGAGAAGAGTCTGTTTAGGTCCTCTGCCTATTTTTTGACTGGATCATTTGGTTTTTTGTTGTTATTGAGTTGTATGAGTTCTGTGTATATTATGGATATTAGGCCCTTATCAGAGGTGTTGCTTGCAAATATATTTTCCCATTCGGATTGTTCTCACTTTACCTTGTTGATGATTTCTTTTGCTGAGCAGAAAATTTTTAGTTTCATGTAGACCCATTCATTTATTTTAGCTTTTACTTCTCTTGCTTTTGAGGTCAAATTCATAAAATCCTCTTTATGTCCAAGGTCCTTGAGTTTAGTTCTTATGTATTCTTCTATGCATTTGATTGTTTCAGGTCTTATATTCAGGTCCTTAATCCATTTTGAGTTAATTTCAGTGTATGGTGATAGACAACAGTCTAGTTTCATTCTTTTGCAGTTGGCTTTCCAGTTTTCCCAACACGTTTATTGAAGAAGCTTTTTTTCTCCACTGTATGTTTTTGGCTTTCTTGTTGAAAATTATTTTCCCACATAAACATGGGTTTACTTCTGGACTCTGGATTCTGTCCCACTGGTCTGTGTGTCTGTTTTGCTGCCAATACCATGCCATTTTGATTACTGTCTCTTTTTAGTATAATTTGAAGTTGGACAAAGTGATGCCTCCAGCCTCGTTCTTTTTTCTCAAGATGACTCTGGCAATTCAAGGTTTCTTGTGTTTCCATACAAATCTGATGATATTTTGTTCTATTTCTTTAAGAAGTGCCGATGGAATTTGGCATGAAATCTGTATAATGCTTTAGGTAATAAGGTCATTTTAACTATGTTGATTCTTCCAGT
>NW_011889438.1:129685-147381 GCF_000151845.1 Pteropus vampyrus | reverse complement strand
CAGGCCTATAATAATATGAATTTTCCTCTTATTACTGCTTTTGCTGTGTCCCAAATGTTCTGATATGTTGTACTATCATTATCATTCGTTTCTATGTATCTCTTGATCTCTCTTTTTATTTCTTCTCTGACCCAGTCATTCTTCAGTAGTAGTATGTTGTTTAATATCCATGTTTTTGTAGTTCTTCTCGTTTTCCTTTTACAATCTCCAGCTTCAAAGCATTATGATCAGAGAATATGGTTGGTATGATTTCAACCCTCTTATATTTGTTGAGGCTATCTCTGTCCCAGTAAGTAGTCAATTCCTGAGAATGTTTCATGTGCACTAGAGAAGAATGTATAAGCAGTTGTTTGGCTCTGTAAATGTCAATGATGTCCAGTTGGTCTACTGTGTCATTTCAGGATGTTATTTCCTTATTGATTTTCTGTTTGGATGATCTATCTATATCCAACAGTGGGGTATTTAGGTCCCCTACTACGATAGTGTTTTGGTCTGTTTCTCCCTTTAGTTCTGTTAATAACTGCTTTACATATTTCGGGGCTCCCTGATTGGGAGCATAGATATTAATAAGTGTTATGTCTTCTTGGTGCATGATTCCCTTTATCATTATGAAGTGTCCCTCAGTATCGTTGTTTACCTTTTTTTATTTTCTATTTTGTCAGATATTAGCACCACTACTCCCGCTTTTCTCTCAATGCCATTTGCTTGAATTATCATTTACCACCCTTTCACTTTGAGTCTGTATTTGTCTTGGAGTTGAGATGTGTCTCCTGAAGGCATCTTATTGTTGGGTTTTGTTTTTTGATCCAATCTGCAACTCTGTGCTTTTTTATTGGTGAGTTCAGTCCATTTACATTTACAGTGACTATTGAAATATGCGGTCTTCTTGTAGCCATTTTATCTTTTGCTTTTTGGTAGCTCGGTGTTTCCATTGCTTCCTTGTCCTTGTGTTTCTGTTTTATTTATTTTGGTTGGCATTTGTGGGTTTTCCCTCTGGTCCTTCTTGTTTTATGTTATATACAACGGTTCTGAATCTTTGGCGTGTGGTTACCATTATTAATATGTAAAGGATATTTATATATATATACAGTCGTCCATTTTCTTCTGCGTGTGCTTTATCTCCATTCCCCTTTGAGAATTTGGATTTTTGTATCCCCACCTTTTCCATCATTGTTATGTCAATTTGTTCCTATCTATGCTGAATGTTCATTACTATCTTGTTATAACGATTCTCTTATTATTATTTAAGCTTATAATGCCCTGTTCTTAGTAAGAGTTGCACTCTTTTGCTTCTATTTGCCTGATAGTCACTTTACTCGTAATTATATATTTTGTTGTTGTTGTTGTTATTTAGTTTTAGGTGCACTAACCCCTTTCAGTATTTCCTGTAGTGCAAGCCTCGTAGTGGAGAACTCGCCCGATGAACTTGCAGCTCCTTCACCCCTCCCCCTTCTCCTCCAGGGAGCTTCTTTATTACTCCCAGTCCACCACCCAACACCCAGAGTTCTGATCTGTGGTAGCTCTTATGTACAGATCCCACGCTCAGACGTGCTGGTGTGCAATTTTGATGTTTTTTTGTTGAGTTTTAGATGTTCAGCTTATTGTTGTTTCAAGGGGAGAGATCTAGGGACATCTCTCACTGCCATGTTTCCGCAGTCTTGAAACTAATTTAAATAAATAATTTTTTTTAAAAAAAGAGATCTGTGGGTGCAGCTTTTGTCTAATGGAGTGAACCCAATGAGAGTCACAGATGACCCTAAAAATTTTAGAACAAAATATATTTACAGAAACACTACCATCTTAGGCTGAAAGGATTAGAGGCTATACAAAATGGAAAGAAGACATTTGACCCCCAAAATTTTATTGGCAGGAAGAGCTGAGAAATCTCTTCTGTCACCTAAGGATGACCTAGAAGGTGGGACCAAGAACTCAGAGGGTGCAGCCAAAAGCCATGAAGAATTATTCCTAGGCAATTAGACCTAATCATGGAACGCCTAACTGCCCAGCCAAATAACACTTTCCTTCGACATTTTAAAAGTATCATTTGGTTATATTTTGACCTCCATTTCTTCTGTTGACTAGTAAATGTTCATTTAAGTCACTGTTTCCCTGTATGTAATATGTCATTTTGGTTTCTTTTTCCTGGCTGCTTTCAAAATCTTTTCTTCTTTGGTTTTCAGTAATTTGACAACTACGTGCCTACGTATGGTGTTCTGTGGACTTATCCTGCTTGGGGTTTGCCAAATTTCCTGAAGCTATAAATTTATGTTGGGTACCAAATTTGAGAAGTTTCTGCCCATTATTTTTTAAAACATATTTTCTGCTTTGATCCTGCTGGGCCTCAAGTTACATGCATGTTAGATCTTTTGATTTTTTCTTACCTGTTTCTGAGACTCTTATTATTTTTTGTTTTAAATTTTGTCTCTACTTTTCAGATTGGATAATTTCTATTGGTGTGCCCTTACATGCATTAACACATTCTTCTGTTATTTCCATCTGCTGTCAAGACCATCCAGTTAATTTTTTAAGTTTCAGATAGTATTTTTCAGTTCTAGACTTTTCAGTTATTTTTTATCGTTTATTTCTCAGTTGAGCCATCCTATTTTTCATTCATTATGAACATTTTTACAGTCCTTTTTATTTTTTTTATTAGTTTCAGGTATACAGTATATTAGTTAGACATATAGTTTATGAAAAGATCCTCCCAATTACTCTATCACCCATCTGGCTCTACACACAGCCATTACAATACTATTGACTATATTCCCTATGCTGTACTCTACATCCCTTTGACCATTTTTTAACTACTAATTTGTACTTCTTCAACCCTTGTCTTTTTCTCCCAGCTCCCTAACCCCTGTCCCCTCTGGTAGTCACCTGATTGTCCTCTGTATCTGTGAGTCTGTTTTCATTTAGTTTGTTCCTTTTGTTCTTTAGATTCTGCATATAAATGAAATGACATAGTATTTATCTTTCTCTGTCTGACTTATTTCACTCAGCATAATAACCTCTAGGTCCATCCGTATCATTGCAAATGGTAAGATTTCTTTTTTTGTGCCTGAGAAATATTCCATTGTATATATGAACCCAGAACTTCTTTATCCAGTCATCCATTGATGGGCATTTGGGTTGCTTCCATATCTTGTCTGTTGTGAATAACAGTGCCATGAACATAGGGGTGCATAAATCTTTACAAATTAGTGTTTTGGGTTTCTTTGGATAAATATCCAGACTTGCAATTGCTGGGTCAAAAGTAGTTCCATTTTTAATTTTTTGAGGAACCTCCAGATTGTTTTCCACCATCAGTGTATGAGGGTTCCCTTTTCTCCACATCCTCGCCAAGACTTGCTCTTTATTGATGATAGCCATTTTGACAGATGTGAGGTGATATCTCATTTGGTTTTAATTTGCATTTCTGTGATGATTAGTGATATTGAGTAACTTTTCATATGTCTATTGGCCATCTGTATTTCCTCTTTGAAGAAACACCTATTCAGGTCTTCTCCCCATTTTTTAATTGGATTGTTTGTTTTTGTTGTTGAGTTGTATGAGTTCTTTATAATTTGGGATATTAACTCCTTATCAGATGTATCATAGGCAAATATCTTCTCTCATTCAGTAGGTTTTCTTTTTGTTCTGTTGTTGGTTTCCTTTGCTGTGCAAAACCATTTTAGTTTGTAGTCTCATTTGTTTGTTTTTTCTTTTGTTTCCCTTGCCTGAAGAGATATATCAGAAAAGAAATTGCTAGTAACAATATCAGAGAATTTACTGCCTATGTTTTCTTCTAGAAGTTTTATGGTTTGGGGTCCTACATTTAAGTCTTTAATCTATTTTAAATTTATTCTTGTATGTAGTGTAAGAAGATGCTCCAGTTTTATTTTTTTGCATGTATCCATTCAGTTTTCATAACAGTTTGTTGGAGAGAATATCTTTACCCCATTGCATATTCTTTTCTCCTTTGTCATAGATAGAATGACCATATAAGCGTGGCTTTATTTCTGGGCTCTCTATTCTGTTCCATTGATCTATATGCATCTATTTTATGTCAGTACCATACTGTTTTGATTACTATAGCTTTGTAGTATAGTTTGATATCAGGTAGCGTGTTACCCCCAACTTTGTTCTTCCTCCAGATTTCCATGGCTATTCAGGATCTTTAATGGTTCCACATAAATTTTAGTATTATTTGTTCTAGTTCTCTGAAAAATGTCATTAGTATTTGGATAGGGATTGTGTTGAATCTATAGATTGCTTTGGATAGTATGGCATTTTAACAATGTTGATTCTTTCTACCCATAAGTACAGTATATTCTTACATTTATTTATATCTTTTTTCGATGACATAATTTTATGAGAACAGGTCTTTTACCTCCTTAGTTAATTTGATTCCTAGGTATTTTATTGTTTTTGGTGCAATTGTAAATGGTATTGTTTTCTTAATTTCCCTTTTTGAAAGTTCCTCTTTGGTGTATAAAAATGTCACTAACTTCTGCATATTAATTTTGTATTCTGCTACTTTACTGAATTATTTGATCAGTTCTAACAGTTTTTGGAGGAATCTTTAGGATTCTCTATATATAATATCATGTAATCTGCAAATAATGAATGTTTTACTTCTTCTTTTCCATTTTGGATGCCCTTTATTTCTCTTTCTTGCCTGCTGTTCCAATGCAGTGTTCAATAGAAATGGTGAAAGTGGGCATCCATGTCTTGTTCCTGATCTTAAGGAAAATGTTTTTAGCCATTCCGCATTGAGTATGATGTTAGCTGTAGGATGTCATATATGGCCTTTTTTAAGTTGAGGTATTTTCCCTCTATTCCCACTTTGCTAAGAGTTTTTATCATACATGGATGCTGGATTTAGTTGAATGCTTTTTCTGCATCTATTAATATGATCATATGGTTTTTATCTTTCAGTTTGTTAATGTGGTGTATCACATTAATTAATTTGCTGATATTGTACCAACCTTGCATTCTAGGAACACAACTTGATTATGATATATGATATTTTTAATGTATTGCTGAATTCAGTTTACTAATATTTTGTTGAGAATTTTTGCATCAATGTTCATCAGGGATATCAGCCTATAGTTTTCTTTTTTTTTCTTTTTTCTTTTTGTAATGTCTTTGTCTGGTTTGGAATTGGGATAATGGTGGCCTCATAAAAAGAATTAGGGAGTCTTTACTCCTCTTGAACTTTTTGGAATAGTTTGAGAGGAATAGGTGTTAATTCTTCTTTGTATATTTGGTAAAATTTGCCTATGAAGCCATACCATACAGGACTTTTGTTAGTTGGAAGTTTTTTGATTACTGATTTGATTTTGTTGGTGGTAATCAGTTGATTTAGATTTTCTGTTTCTTCTTGACTTAGTCTTGGGAGATTATATGCTTCTAGGAATGTATCCATTTCTTCCAGATTTTCTAATTTGTTGGCATAGAATTGCTCATAGTCTTTTCTCATGATCCTTTGTATTTCTGTGGAGTCCATAGTTACTTTTCTTTCATTTCTGATTTTAATTATTTGGATCTTCTCTCGTTTCTTCTTGATGAGTCTAGTTAAGTGTTTATCAATTTTATTTATCCTTTCAAAGATCCAGCTCTCGTTTTCATTGATCTTTTGTATTGTTTGTCTAGACTTTATTTCATTTATGTCTACTCTGATCTTTATTATTTCCTTCTACTCATTTTGTATGTTGTTATTCCTTTCTAGTTCTTTTAAGTGTAAAGTTAGATTGTTTATTTGAACTTTTTCTTGTTTCTTGAGGTAGGCCTGTATGGCTATGCATATCCCTCTTAGGACTGCTTTTGCAGTGTCCCACAGATTTTGTGTCACTGTGTTTTCATTTTCATTTGTCTCTAGGTATATTTTGGTTTCTTCCTTGATCTCATTGTTAACCCATTCATTGTTTAGTAACATGATATTTAGCCTCCTTGTGTTTGTGTATTTTCCAGTTTTCTTGTTGATTTCTAGTTTCATATCATTGTGTTCAGAGAAGATACTTGTTATGATTTCAGTCTTCTTAAATTTATTGATACATTTTTGTGCTCTAACATGTGGTCTATCCTGGAAAATATTCCATGGGCACTTGAGAAGAATGTATATTTTGCTGCTATGTGATAAAACATTCTGAAAATAACAATTAAATTAAATTAATTTCATCTAGTACGTCACTTAAACTTGCTATTTCCTTGTCGATTTTGTCTGCAACATCTGTCCATTGGTATCAATGGAGTGTTACGGTCACCTACCATGAATATATTACTGTCAATCTCTCCCCTTACGTTGGTCAATAATTGCTTTATATATGTAGGTGCACCTATGTTGAGTTGTACATGTTTACTAGAGTTATGTCCTCTTGTTGTATTGATCCCTTTATCATTATGTAATGTCCTTCTTTGTCTCTTATTATAGCCTTTGTTTTAAAGTCTATTTTATCTTATATAAGATTGCTACTCCAGCATTTTTTTTCATTTCCATTTGCATGAAATATCTTTTTCATCTCATTACTTTCAGTCTTTGTATGTCATTTGATCCAAAGTGGGTCTTTTGTCGACAACATATGTATGGGTCTTCTTTTCTTATCCATTCAACTACCCCGTGTCTTTTGATAGGAGCATTTAATCCATTTACATTTAAAGTGATTATCGATATGTACAGAGTTATTGCCATTTTATTATTCATACTTATATGTTTTTCTCCCTTCTTTCTACAGAGGTCTTCTTAACATTTCTTGTAATACTGGCTTCTTGGTAATGAATTCCTTTAGCTTTGTTTTTTCTAGGAAACTATCTCACCTTCCATTTTAATGGATAGCCTTGGTGGGTAGAGTAGTCTTGGTTGTAGGTTCTTGTTTTTCATCACTTTGAATATGTCTTGCCAGTCCCTTTAGGCCTGCAAATTTTCTGTTGAATCAGCCGACTTTCTTATGGGAGTACCCTTGTAAGTGACTAACTGCCTTTCTCTTGCTGCTTTGAAGATTGTCTCTTTGTCCTTAACCTTTGGCATTTTAATGATAATGTGTCTTGGTGTGGGACTGTTTGGATTCCTCTTGTTTGGGACTCTTTGTGCTTCTTGGACTTATATGTCTAATTCCTTTGCCCGATTAGAGAAGTTTTCTGTCATTATTTCTTCTCTGTGGCTTCCTGTAAAATTCTCTGATAGCAGCAAGGCCAGTCACTGTCCACCTCGGGACTCCAAACACCAGAGATCAGTTTAAGAAATACTGTGTCTCAGGGCAGGGTTTGTGGCCTGCCACTGAATGTCTCTCCTGGGATATATGGGCCTTGCATGAGCCTCAGGAGTCGGGGTTTGTTGCTTGTGTGGAATGTGGGGCCCCAGGAAGGGGCAGGGCAAAGGTGGCTGCCGGGCAACTGGGTAATTTGTGTGTTGGGTTGGTAAGGGTCTCGGGAAGATCTGGGGCCATGATGCCAGTATAGCCACAGATGTGCTGTCAGTTCTGGGTCCGCAGGCTCCTGTAAAAGTTACAGATGACAGCGAGGCCCATTGCCATCTGTGTCGGGCCCATAGACCTCTGCAATCCATCCAAGAGAGACTGCAGCTTGTGCTGGCAGCAGAAGCCCGCCACTGAATGTCTCTCCAGGTCTGTTGGCTGTGCAGAATGTAGGGCCCATGGAAGGGGAAAGGCAGGGGCAGCTGCTCCGCAATGGCCTGCACAAGCAATTTGTGGGTTGGAAGGGGCGGGGTCTCAGGGAGACATGGGGCTTTCAGACCAGTACAGCATCATTTCTGATGTGCCGGGATCCACAAAAGTTACAGATATCAGTGAGCAGCTGTGCTCTGCATCGGGCCTACAAAGCCCCGTAATATGCCTAAGAGGTAATGCAGCTCATGCTGACAAGAATGGTTGGCCACCAAATGTCTGTCCTGAAATGTGCACACCACAAGCTGAGACTTGTTTCCTGCATGGAATGTGCAGCCCTAAAAAGGGGCAGGGCTGTATTGGCTTCCTGGCAACAGGCCTGCCCTGGGCTATTTGGGTGTGGCAGGACGATCCCACCAGCCACTGCAGCTTCAGAATTAGCCATGTGAGAGGAGAGTTCAACACAGGCAAGATGGCGCCCATCTACAGACCATCCCGCAGGGGCTCTCGACAAAGGAACAATGGCTACTGTCTCTCCAGCCCTCGCTCCGGTGTCAGGCAACTCAGTTTTTCCGCATGTGTCTCTTGCACCTCACAAACTGCCAACCTTTCACTGGCGCCCGAGGTAAGAGTCTATAGGCGAGTGAGTCTGTGTGCTGGCCCTTTAAAGAGGATGTGTGAGATTTCAGGTTCCTTCCATCTCACCCGGGTGGCCAGAATCTCCACAGATTTTTACAGTCAGATTTTGTGGGAACTCCTCTTCCTGGAGCTGGGACTCTGGGCTGAGGAGCCCCTGTGTGATGCTAGGACCCCTTTCTCCATCAAGGGGACCTCTGTAGCTTCTCTCTCCCTCCTGGTGCTCCACCACCAGGCCAGCCCACTTCACATCCCTGCCCCTTCTACCAATCTCAATGTGACTTTGGCTTTATATCCTCAGATGTATGTGTTATGATGATTTAGACTTCAGGTGGTTCTCCGTGTTGATTGTTTTATAATTTGTAATTTTAGTTCGGTTCTGAGAGGAGGCAAACCCCATTTTTATCTAGCCCGCTATCTTGACACATACCCCCTTTTATGTTCTGGAGTTTAGTTATACATAAGCTAATTCTAGCATTTGGATGATAGGATCAATCTCTGCATTTACTGTTGAATGTCTTATCTTTCTCTTGACACATTTCTGTCTCTGTGTTGAGTTGTTTTGAATTGTATTTTGGTTGTTGCACTGACTGGGTCTGTTCACAAGCTAAAAGCTATAAAAATGGTAAACATATCCAGTGCTATCTCTTCTCCTAAGTGTTAACTCTCTTCTAGTAGATACCTGATTTTGGTTGCTCTTCAGTGTCTTCAGATAATGGTTTTTTATATTTTGTTCGGAGTGTATAATTCGTATCTGTATGAGGGTTGGTCTGATAAAAGCAATTCTGTCATACTGGAACTTAATATTTGTTAATTTAGGAGTTAATTTTTTTTATATGGTATGAGGTATAGATCAAAGTTCTTTTTTCCTCCAATACTGATATCTATTCATAGACCTACACCCATCAACACTGAATATACGTTCTTTTTCAGGGATATGTATGTTGAATCATATAGAACATATTTTCTGATGGAATTAAATTAGAAATGAGCAATAAAAAGGCATCAACAGAAAATATCCATATTTTTTAAAGTAAATGAAAATAGTAGGAGCTATCTGAAGTTTTACAAAAAGTATACATGCTTCCTTCTAAAAGTTATAGAACCCAAATTTTCCATTAAAATGAGCCACAAAATAGTATCAAGATTAAATCCTGTACAAAATTATTATTTTTAAAACCAAAAGACTAAATGTCATACACAATAGCAGAAATTTATTTGATATTTGAAGTCTTTATAACATTATGTATAACTAGGTATTTAATAGGCATACCATATGGCATATTATGGTGAAAAAATCATTAAAAACAATTTTCCATCTTCTCCCCATCCCCCAGTGCTGACCTGTCACCTTGAACAGGATTGTGTTGTTACAGGTCTCAGTGTCATTTGAGGATGTGACTGTGGAGTTCAGCAGGGAGGAGTGGCAGCAACTGAACTCTACTCAGAGGCACCTGTACCAGGAGGTAATGCTGGAGAACTACAGCCACCTGCTGTCAGTGGGTAAGCACTACTGAATCTACAAGGAGCCTGTTATAGGTAAAATTTTGTCCCCCAAGTAAAATATGTTTAAGTCCTAACTACCAGTACCTCAGAATATGACCTGTAAAGGTTTTTACAAGAGTAATCAAGCTAAAATGAGGTTATTAGGTTAGGTTCTAATCCAGTATGACTGGTGTCTTTATAAAAAAGGAAAATCTAAACACAAAAACAGACACTCACAAAGGGAAGTTATTGTGAAGACACAGAAGGAAAAGATGGCTATGTGACTGGAGTGATGCATCTATAAGCCAAGAAATGCCTGAGGCCACCAGAAGCTAGGAAAGAGACATGAAACATTTCCTTCCCTAACATTTTCAAAAAGAGTGCGGCCCTGCTGATAACTTTATTTTGAACTTCTGGCCTCTAGAACTGTGAGACAATAAATTTATGTTGTTTTGAGCCACTAAATTTGTGGTACTTTGTTATAGCCACCCTAGGAATCAAATACAGATTTTTGTACTGCGAAGTGGGGTGCTGCTCTAACAACTACCTAATAAAAACATAGAAGTGGCTTGGGAATTGGGCAATGAATAGAGGCTGGAAAGGTTTTGAGGTGCTTGATAGAAAAAGCCTAGATTGCCTTGAAGAGACTGTTGGTAGAAATATGAATGTTAAAGATGCTTTTGGTGAGTTCTCAGATGGAAGTGAGGAACATGTTATTGGGAACTGGAAGAAAGACAATCCTTGTTATAAATCGGCAGAGAATTTGGCTGAATTGTGTTCCCTTGGGTGGAAATTAGAACTTGTAAGTGATGAACGTGGTTATTTACCTGAGGAGATTTCTGAGGAGTATTAAAGGCATGGCCTGGCTTCTCCTTGCAACTTAGAGTAAAATGCTAGAGGAAAGAGAGAAATTGAAAAAGAAATGGTTAGTAGAAAGGAACCAGAATGTGAAGATTTGGAAAATTTTCAGACTATCCACATTGCATAAAGGGGAAGGTATACTATGGAAAGAATACCAAGAGTGTGGCTGGACAAACGTTTGCTAAAGAGATTAGGTGTATGACCTGTGGATCTAATCAACCATCTCAGTAGAAACAATGCCAGTTTGGGCTGAAGAGGACAAAAATAGAAAAAATGGAAGAAGGCTCAAATTCGTGGGATTCTACAGCCAGGAAACACGCTAGTAAAGCTATTTGGTTGTGAACGTGTGTTAAACTTCAAGAAAAGTGATGAACGACCCCAAAAATGGTTCAAGAACCAGTAGACTATCACTGCCACCACAGGCCCAGAGAGCATAGGCCAGGAAAGTGCAGAGTGACAGGCTGTCACCTCTTTGGTTCCAGCAGATGAGCCACCCATTTGGTTCTAGGGCTGAGAGGGCAGGACCACCACTCAGGGCTGAAGATGTAAGGTTGCCACGTGTAATTTGAAGTCACACCTCTCAACAGTTACACACTCTCTTCAAAGTTCTTTTCAACTTTCCCTTATGGTACTTGTTGACTGTTGATTTTATTTAGGTATTTAGCCTTAGACGGAGTTTCCCACTCACTTTGGTCTGCATTCTTAAGCAACACAACTCTGGGGAGACCCAGGCTCAGTGCTCCAGGGGCTGCTACTGGCTTCACAGGCTAGGTCTCAATCAGAAGGACTTGCGTCCTCTACAAGTGGCACAGGGAAGTGAATCTTCCATGTGCCACATTTCCTGTGTCCCACCATGGGGCAAAGATTCAGTACTAGTCTATTCCATGTTTACTTTCTGTTACTGGGGGAATTCTTAGTAATTTTCTTTTTCTCTACTGACTAATATGCTTAAATTCAGTGAATAAGTAAATTGAGACTCGGCAGCAAGTCTAAAGCTGGTTCTTAAAAGAGCAGTTATCCACAGAGGATGGCAGGGCTCTGCTCCAAAATCCTAAAATCTGTACTGTCATTCACCTAATGGGATCTGTCAACAGCTCCATCTCTATCTGCCACTGACTCTTCAAGCACCACTGGATCTGCTGGAATATATGGCCCAAGTGGCAGAGAGGCTTACTTGGCAGCTTGCACTAGTCACATAGGCTTCTCTTGTCCTGGGCCCCACTCAAAACTGGCATCTTTTTGAGTCACTCAGTAAATGGGCCAGAGTAACACACCCACATGAAGAATATACTGCCTCTGAAATCCAAACAGGCTCAGTAGGCGTTGTGCCTCTTTTTGCTCATAGGAAGAGCCAGAGGCAAAAACTTATCTTTCACCAACTGGACCTATAGAAATTTCACTGAGGTGGAAGGCCCCTTAATTTTTGTCAAATTTATTTCCCACTCTCTGATACACAGATGTCTTACTCATAAAAGTCTAGAGTAGTTGCTACTTCTTGTTCACCAGGTCCAATCAGCATAATGTTGTTAATGTAATGGATCAGTGTGATATCTTGTGGACAGGAAAGGTGACCAAGATCCATGCAGACCAAATTATGACCTAGGACTGGAGAGTTGATAGACCTCTGAGGTAGGACGTGAAGGTATATAGCTGGACTTGCCTTATACATACTTGTGTATAGCACAGTCACCCTGGTAAAGGCTGGAATAGAAGGTGGAAAGGTTTTGCTTCTAGTGGTCTTTACTAACAGCTGTTGCAAAAAAGCATTTGCTAGATCAGTAGCTGCATGCTGGGTACCAGAGGATGTCTTAATCTGCTCAAGCAATGAAAACACATCTGGTACAGCAGCCGATATTGGAGTTATCACTTGTTTAAGCTTATGATGATAGATAGTCATTCTCCAAGATCTGTCTTTTGCATAGGCCAAATAAGCTAATCAAATAGGAATGTAAGTGGCAATCACCACCCCTGCATCCTTCAAGTCCTTAATGGTGGTACTGATCCTTGCACTCTCCAGGAATGCAGTATGGCTTTTGGTTTACTATTTTCCTAGATATAGGGAGTTCTAGTGGCTTCCGCTTGGCCTTTATCACCATAATATCTCTTACTCCACGGATCAGGGAACCAATATGAGGATTCTGCCAGTCGCTGAGTATATATAGTCCTAATTATGCATTCCTGCACTGGGCAAATAACCACAGGATGGATTCCGGAACCCACTGGGCCCACTGTGAGAGACACATGAGCTAAAACTTTAGTGATCACTTCACTTTCATAAGCCTCTACTCTGTCTGGTGGGCCGCAGTGACCTTTTGAGTCTTTTGGAATCGGTGTAAGTTCAGAGCCAGTGTCTAGTAATCTCTGAAAAGCCTCATTATTTTATTTTCTTCAATGCACAATCACTGTGGTAAAGGGCCGTAGGTCCCTTTAGGGAAGGCTCAGAGGAAAATTAGTAGTATAACTTTTTGGCAGTGTATTGGGGTCTTTCCTCAATGGACTTGGCCTCCCCATCATTCAAAGTGTTTTGAGTTTATAAACTGGTTCAGGTCTGGGAATTGATTGAGGAGCCAGGACTCTGCTTCTGTGTTTCAAGTTAAACTTCTGTTCACTTGACCTAGAACTCTTCTCTTTATACAGATAAAGAATTTAGTAGATTGGCCATCTGTTTCTTTTCTAGGGACCTCATGATCAACTAGCCAATACTTCTGCAAATCAGTCTATGCTGATTATTGCTTTGATCCTGCTGTCCATTACAGTAACCATGTCCACCTTGCATTTGGCAGTTAAGTGCCTCCACTTGGCCCCTGACACCCCTGGATCCTATTACTCCCATTGCATTTAGGTTTCCCAATTCACTGGCAGCAGTTCTTACTGTAATTTCTGACCTACAGAGTATTCACAGAGCTCTTCAAGGATACTGGGGGCCCCCCTCACAAATTTATTTCTCACAGTTGTGATGACACATCTTTGGACCCTCCCAATGTGGGTGAGTGGATCTTACATGATAAATACATTTTAACATTCCTATTTCCCTAAGCCTTTGGATACCTTTCTCAGTATACCAAAGCAGTTCTGGCATTTCATCTGCATTTAGTATAGGGCACTTTTTGGTCCATGTTTCTGCCAGTCAACCAAACAAACTGTTCAAGCTCTTTCTAACCCTCCAAGTGGCAGTATTAAATTCATAATTTGCTTAGTATACTCATATCAATAAATTCAGTCTGATCCAGCTTTATGTTTCTTCCATTATCCTCCACTCTTTTAAAAATTAAAAAAAAATCAATTACATTTAATATACAATATTATATTAATTTCAGGTGTACAGCATAGTGGTTAGACATTTATATAATTTACCAAGCAATCCCCCCAATAAGTCTAGTATGTACCTGGTACCATACATATTATTACAATATCATTGACTATATTCTCTGTGCTATATTTACATCCCCATGACTATATCATAACTGCCAATTTGTACTTCTTAATCCCTTCACCTTTCACCCAGCCTCCAATCCCCCTCCCATCTTATCCCACACCTTTAATGTCCATTTCAACACAGATTTCCCAGATTCCTGTCTATAAATTGGACAAATCATGTAGTTCTTTTGATGTATAATGCACCTCCTCATGGGTCGCTTTCTGCACCTCACCCTTTGGGACCTGATGGGACTTGAGTCTAGTTATAGGTCTAGAAGTAAAGAGGGGTGGTGGGGTGGGTCTTGAGGGAAATCATCAGTGCCTTTCAAGACAAATACCTCAGGGGAGGCCATTGCAGCCTCCTCAGGCAAAGTAGAGGTAATCTAAGTTGAGGGTAGAAGGGCTGCTTCTACTGGCAAAGAAAGCTCATCTGAATTTAGAGGTTCAGTGTCCTCATATGGCCCCCTTCCAATTTTCAAGATCTCCTTCCTTCCCATTCAATGCCCTCACTTTAACAACGGACACTTTGCAAAGTTGGGAATTCAATTTGGGTTGTAATTTAGCCACTCACAGGATAAGACTCTGGGTTTGGTTTTCAGCAGTCTCAGCTCTGCAGCTATAGAAACTAAAGTTTTCTTTCAGGACAGACATAGAAATTTTCAGGTCATTTATGTGGTGCTTGAGCTGGGAAATCAAATCCCTGAGCTCATCCTTTTCTTTCTGCACTTTGTCCAGCGCAATTAGAAGCAACCAGCCAATCTTATTATATTTGTAAGTTTGGTAAAAATTTCTGAGATATCAAATACATGGTCACCCAGAACCTTGCCTGTTTTAAGTATTTGATTAGGAGTATCCAGTGGTGATATTTTGCATATCTCTATTGCTGCATTATGTCACAGACTATCAGTGCCCTCTTTACGACTGGAAGTAGAGTCATTAGTGCCTTTATCTAATCAGAATAGGGAACCAATCCCAGAAACCTCTTAACCAATTGAGAAAATGCATCCTTAAGATTCAATATTTCGTTCCTCTAGAACGACGCTTGGTACCAAAATCTGTATTAGGGTTCTCCAGAGAAATGGAACCAACAGTATATATGTATGTGCATATATACAGAGTACACACATACACATATATATTAGACACTTTCATATATGTGAGGTAGGGGGAGATTTATTTTAAGGAATTGGCATACCTTATTGTGGGGACTGTAAGTCTGAAATTTATAGGGCAGGCCAGCAGGCTGGAAATTCAGGTAAGAGTTGATGGTTGTCGTGAGTTTGAAATCTGGAGGGCAGGTCAGCTGACTGCAAACTGAGGCAAGGATTCTGTGTCGTGGTATGGAGGTAGAATTTATTTTTCCATTACCAGCTGGACACAGAAATAGACATGCATAAAGGGAATACGGTGAGAAAACACACAGAGACAAGACAGACATGTAACTGGAGTGATGCATTTACAAGCCAAGGAACACCAAAGATTGCTGGCAAACACCAGAAGCTAGAAGATGCAAGGAAGGGTTCCCCCTCCTCCAGAGGGAGCATGACCCTGCTAACACCTTGAGTTTGGAATTCTAGCCTCCAGAAATACGAGACAATAAATCCCTGTGGTTTTAAGTTCCCTAGTTATTTGGTACGTAGTTACAGCAGTCCTAGGAAACTAAGACAGAACCTTAGTGAGAGGGCATTTCTGTTCTCAAATGCTAAGTACTCTGGGGTATCTTAAGTGTGTGATGATGTTGTCCTTGGTTGGTCTGAGATTCTGCAGTGCCTTTCACCTCTGTGATTATTATTCTTTTTCCAGTGAAATGTTACTTTCCCAAAGAACAAATGGAAAGCAATTAGTGGGACCCAATTCTCTATCATGTCCTCTTAACAGGGTATGAAATTCCCAAACCAGAGGTCATCTTCAAGTTGGAGCAAGGAGAGGAACCATGGGTGTTGGAGAGAGAAACCCCACATCAAAGCTGTTCAGGTGAGTAAATGTGACCCAGGCAGAAGGGAGACATGGAAACACTTTTTTTTTTCCTAACAGAGGCTGACACCTTTAAAATGCTATCATTGCTGTTTTTGTTGAGGTTTAAATTTTAGAAGCTGCTTGATCATAAGTAGCATTGACGTCTCAGGTACCAAATTGTTCCAACTGTCTTCTTTGCTTGGGTTTCCTCCAGGAGAATTGCTGTAAATCCTACACTCTGGATCATATGCCAGCCTTCTTCACTGTGGATCTTGCTTTCTTGGATTCTCTCTCCTTCCATCACATTTTTATGCTTCATTACTTAAAGCCTAACCAGAGGGTCTTAGATTCTTATCATATATATTCAGGTTTTAATGGATTTGCCTTCTTTGAAAACCAGTTGGTTGCCTTACTCCTTTTTTTCCTAGTACCCTTTTACTTATTCTCTTCACTTTCATCTTCTCACTCTAAGATACCAATAAACTGTCACCTACAGCCAACCTTACCTCCTCTCTTTGTATGTATAGCCTTCAGATTCCTCGCTCCTTTCCACCTCCCCTATCTCTGTGTTTCTTTCTCATCTTCTGACTTTATGATCACTGTCATGTAGCATTTTTCCTTTTAAAATCAACTTTATTAAGGGATAATTTACATACGATAAAATATATCCATTTCAAGTGTACAGTTTGATGAGTTTTGATAAGGTACACACTCGTATAACCACCATCCCAATCATGACATATAACATTGCATCACACAAAAATACTCCCTTACACCCCTTGTAGTCAATGTTTACCACCACTTCAGCCCCAGGCCACCATTGACATGCTTTCTGTCACTATAGATTAGATATACTTGTATTTATTAATGTTTTTATCATTGGAATCATACTGTCTATAGACTTTTCATTCAACATAATGATTTTGTGATTTATCCATGTTACTGAGTGTATCACTACATTATTCCTTTTAGATGCTGAATACTATACCATGATATGAATATATTGTCATTTTTTTATCTATACACCTATTGATGACAAGTGATTATTTGGTTATTATGAATAAAGCTGCAGAGAACATTTTGGTCTTTGTGTGAACATACGTTTATATTTCTCTCATTGTAAATACCTAGGAGTGGAGTTGCTAGGTCATATAAGAAGTATATGCCTACTTTTGTAAGAAGTTGCTAAACTGTCTTCCAAACTGGCTGTGTCATTTCACATTCTCAGCAGCAAAACGAGAATTTCTGTTGCTCTATATCCTCACCAACACTTGCCATCATCAATCTCTTTAATTTTTGCTATTATAGTGGATTTGTGTAATAGTATCTCATTATGATTTTTTAATTTATTTATTTATTTTACATACTGAAAGAATATTATTTTATATTTTTAATGTCCAAAAAACAGAATTCCTGGCAAAAACAGTCAAAAAGAAGTTTTATTATATCATATGATGATGACAAAAGAGTATGATAATGAATATTCGCAGTAACATCAGAAACATGCTGTCTGTGTTCATATTTTACAGAATAGTTTGTTTTCTGGAAGTTTAAAAAGTATGTTTTTAGTCCTCTTAATGACATCATCATCTAGTACATTTATATATCCTTATCTAGTTGATGTCTATTAAGAAACATGTTTATAAACATATTCCTATTTTTTTTTAGTTTTTTTATTATGGCGACATTGGTTAATGAAACCCAGTTAGTTTCAAGTGCATAATTAAACAGAAAGGCATA
>NW_011889438.1:124507-126090 GCF_000151845.1 Pteropus vampyrus | reverse complement strand
TTTCGGGGCTCCCTGATTGGGAGCATAGATATTAATAAGTGTTATGTCTTCTTGGTGCATGATTCCCTTTATCATTATGAAGTGTCCCTCAGTATTGTTGTTTACCTTTTTTATTTTCTATTTTGTCAGATATTAGCACCGCTACTCCCGCTTTTCTCTCAATGCCATTTGCTTGAATTATCATTTACCACCCTTTCATTTTGAGGCTATATTTGTCTTTAGAACTGAGATTTGTCTTCTGGAGGCAGCATATTGTTGGATTTTGTTTTTTGATCCAATCTGCAACTCTGTGCTTTTTTATTGGTGAGTTCAGTCTATTTACATTTAGAGTGACTATTGAAATATAATGTCTTCTTATAACCATTTTATCTTTTGCTTTCTGGTAGCTCAGTGTTTCCATTGCTTCCTTGTCCTTGTGTTTCTGTTTTATTTATTTTGGTTGGCATTTGTGGGTTTTCCCTCTGGTCTTTCTTGTTTTATTTTATATACTTCAGGTATGAATCTTTGGTGTGTGGTTACCACCAATCTTTGGTGTGTGGTTACCATTATGAATATGTAAAGGATAGTTGTATATACATACACAGTCGTCTGTTTTCTTCTGTGCATATGTTATCTCCATTCCCTTTTGCGAATTTGGATCTTTGAATCCTCCCCTTTTCAGTCATTGTTGTCTCATTTTGTCTCTATGTATGCTGAACTTTCATGACTATCTTGCTATAGCAAATCTCTTCTTATTGTTTAAGTGTATAAATGCCCTGTTTTTGTAAGGGTAGAAGTCTTCTGCTTCTATGTACCTGATAGTCACCTTACTCCTAATTATGTTTATTTTTTGTCATTTTGTTTTAGGTGAGCTGACCCCTTTCAGTATTTCCTGTAATGCAGGCATCGTAGTGGGGAATTCCCTCAATTTTTGTATGTTGGAAAGGTCTTTATTTCTCCTTTATATCTAAAGGAGAGCTAGGTTGGATACATTATTCCTGGCTGGTACTTCCTTTCATTTAATAGTTTTAATATGTGATTCCATTCCTTTCTGGCTTGTAAGGTTTGTGCTGAGAAGTTTGACAATAATCTAATGGGTTTTACTTTATCGGTTACTGTCTTCTTTTCCCTGGCTGCCCTGAGAATTCTTTGTCATTGATTTTTTTTTTTTATAATTTTAATACAGTGTGTCTTGGAGAAGACCTTTTTGGGTTGAGATAGTTGGGTGTTCTATTGACTTTTGAATGCCAAGTTCCAGCTCATTCCTTAGACTTGGGAAATTCTCATCAACTATTTGTCTGAAAATGCTTTCTAATCCCTGCTCCTTTTCCTCTCCTTCAAGAATGCCCATTATTCTTATGTTTCCTCTCCTAATGGTATCAGGGTGTTCTTCTACTTCTCTTTCATTATTTTTCATTCTTTGGTTTCTCTCTCCGTCCTTCTGATTTATTTCTAGATTTCTTTCATCGATATCACTGATCTTTTCCTCCATTCATTGACTCTATTTCCCAAGATTGCTATTTCATTTTTCAACTCTTGCAGTATGTTCTTCATCTCCTGAAGTTCTATTCTGTTCTTTTTGAGGGTTTCATCTCCTTGCTAAA
>NW_011889438.1:124013-124457 GCF_000151845.1 Pteropus vampyrus | reverse complement strand
CTGAAGTTCTATTCTGTTCTTTTTGAGGGTTTCATCTCCTTGCTAAAGAACTCATTGTGCTCATCTAGTTGTTTTTTTCAGTTCCCGAAATGGTTGATATGAATCATTTAGGATCTCACTGAGTCTTTTCAGAAGTGCCATCTTGAATTCTCTGTCATTTAAGTCGCATATTTCTATGTCTGTAAGCTTATTTTCTGGAGATTTTTCTCTTTCTTTCCGCGATGCCTTGTCACTTTTGTTGTTCATGATGTTTAATGGACTATTTCTCAGCCTGGGCATTAATGGAAGTGTATTATGCTTTTTTTCCAGAAAGAAGATTTATTAAATAAAGGTCTCTCTTTAACCTGTTGCGTAGAAAGCATTTTTCTTTTGGTTTCCAGTACATGGCGTCTTAGCCTCTTGGATCCCTGCTTTACATAAAGCCTTAATAATGCCTTTTTTTTT
>NW_011889438.1:122798-123882 GCF_000151845.1 Pteropus vampyrus | reverse complement strand
TGCATTGTGTGTTCACCATCCATAGATAGATTTCTTTCTGTCACCACATATTTCACCTCTTTTTCCCCATTTACCTACCCCCACCTCTGGTAACCATTAGTCTGTTGTCCATGTCCATGAGTCTCTATTTGTTTGTCTTGTTTGTTTGTTGCCTAAAAGGTTTATATCCCACACATAAGTGATATCATGTGGTTTTCAACTTTTTCGGTCTGGCTTATTTCCCTTAGCATGATTATCTCAAGATCCATGCAAGTTTTCGCAATAGGCAGTATTTCATCTCTTCTTATAGCTGAGTAATATTCCATTGTATATATGTACTGCATCTTCTTTATTCAATTTCTATTCTAGGACACTTTCATTTTTTCCATGTCCTGGCCACCATGAATAATGCTGCCATGAATATCAGTGTGCAAATGTCTTTTCAGATATATGTTTTCATATTTGGGGTAAATACCAAGTAAGGAGAATGCTGGATCATATAGTAGATCAATTCTTAGTTTTCTGTGGGACTTCCATACTGTTTTTCACAGTAACTGTACCAATTTTCAGTTCCACCAGCAGTATATGAGAGTTCATTTTTCACCGCATCCTCTCCAACACTTGTTATTATTTGTCCTGTTTGTAACAGCTATTCTAACAGGTGTGAGATGGTATCTCATTGTAGTTTTGATTTGCATTTCCCTAATAGCTAGTGAAGTTGAGCATCCTTTCAAAAGTTTGTTAGACATTTGTATGTCTTCTTGGGAAAAGTATCTGTTCAGGTCCTCTACCCATTTTTCGATTGGATTGGTTTTTTATTGTTGTTATTCAGCTATAAGAGTTCTTTGTATATATTGAATATTAGGCCCTTATCGGAAGAGTTGCTTGCAAATATATATTCCCATTCGAATGGTTGTATCTTTAACTTATCGATAGTTCCTTTTGCTGTGCAGAAGCTTTTTAGTTTGATGTAGTCTCATTCATTTATTTTTACTTTTACTCCCCTTGCCTTTGAGGTCAAATTCATAAAATTCTCTTTAAGTCCAAGGTCCTTGAGTTTAGTTCTTATGTTTTCTTCTATGCATTTGATTGTTTCAGGTCTTAT
>NW_011889438.1:115444-117628 GCF_000151845.1 Pteropus vampyrus | reverse complement strand
GATCTGGGATTGTCTCTCATTCCCCCATGTTTCTGAGGTCACTCTCTTACTTTGGGTTTTGTTTGTTGTTCTTTTACTAGTTATTTTAAGTGTAAATTGTTTATTTGAGATTTTTCTGGTTTCTGAAGTAAGCCTGTATTCTACGAATTACCCAGTTAGAACTGCTTTCACTGTGTCTCATAGATTTTGAGTCGTGTTTTCATTTGTCTCTAGGCATTTTTTTAAATTTATTTTTTATTTTTTTAATTTTTAAATTTTAATTAGTTTCAAGTATACAGGACATTGGTTAGACATCTATATCGTTAGTTAAACTATCCCCCCAATTGCTCTCTCCCTCCCCTGACCCTCCACCTAGCCAATGTATTAATGCTAATCGCATTCCCTATGCTGTGCTCTCCATCCCTGTGACCATCCATCAGCTACTAATTTGTACTTGTTTAACCCTTCACTCCATTCTCCCAGTCCCCTCAACCCCTCTACCCTCTGTCTGTCACCAAATTGTCCACTATATTTGCAAGTCTGTTTTTGATTAGTTTGTTCTTTTTATTCCTTAAATTCCGCATATAAGTGAAATCATATAGTGTTTATCTTTCTCTGTCTGACTTAAATACCTGCTAGGTCCATCAAAGCAATATCTTTTTCCACCTCCTTCCTTTTCATATGTAGGAGTCTTGTTTTCTTATCCTTTCAGCCACTCTATCTTTTGGTTGGAGCACTTAATCTTTTTCCATTTAAGGTACTTATTGATAGGAATGTCATTGTTACCATTCTTTATTCTTGTTTTTGATACATGTTTTTTCTTCTTAAAGAAGTCCCTCCAACATTTCCTGTATTACTGGCTTAGTGGTGATAAATTACTTTAGCTTATTTTTGTCTGGAAAGCTCTTTATCTGTCCTTTAACTCTAAATATAGCTTTGCTGGATAAATTTTTCTTGGTTGTATATCCTGGGTCTTCATCCTGTCGAATATTTTTTGCCAAGCCCTCTGTCCTGCATAGTTTCTTTTGAGAAATCAGCTGCCAGTCTTATGGGTGTTCCCTTATAAGTAATTATTTGTTTTTCTCTTGCTGCTTTTAATATTCTTTGTATTTAAACTTTGGCATTTTAATTATGATGTGTCTTGGTGTGGGCCTCTTTGGATCCCTTATTTTTGGAATTCTCTGAGCTTCCTGGGGTTTTATGTCCATTTCCTTCACCAGATTAGGGAAGTTTTCCATCATTATTTCTTCAAACAGCTGATCAACATCTTGATTTTCTTCTGTTAAACCGATCAGATGAATATTTGGAGCCTTAGTAGTGTCACATATCCTCTTTAAATTATTTTTATAGTCTTGGCATTTTTTTTCTTGCCATTCTGATTGAGTGTCTTGATTGGCTTTCCTGTCCTCTAGATAGGGCATTTGATCTTCTTCTTTATTCACTTCGTTTATTCCTTTGTTTACTCCACTTAATAGACTTCTCATCTCAGATAATGTGTTCTCCATTTCAGACTGGTTACCTTTTATAATTTCCATTTCCATTTTTATCTCCTTGTTGAAGTTCTCTACACTTCCCAAAAGTTCATTGAGTATCTTTATAACTAGTGTTTTGAACTCTGCATCTGTTAGATTACTTGACTCCATTATATCTGGATCTCTGTTCTGTTCTCTCATATGGTTTCTGCTTCTTTGTCTTCCCATTTTGGCTGCCTTTCCACATCTATTTCTATGTACAAAGCAAAGCTCCAAGTCTCTTGGTGCTTTTGTGAAGTAGTTGTCCAGTGGCACAGTCCTGAGAGGGGTTCAGCTGCAGGTCAAATTTAGCCCAAGCCTCTACCTCTCTGGAGCCACCTGTTAAGATTCAGCAAGCAATCCACAGATGCTGTACTTATAGTTGCCTCAAAAGGCCACACCAGAAACTGAGGCCAGCTACCTCCATCAGTGTGAGTCTCAGCGAGGAGCACCTGACTCACTGAGGATACACCTGGATGTGGCTTGGGTGGGGCTGTGAGTTGGGGAAGGTGGAGTTTCATGGAATCTTCTGGGCGGAGTGACCTCTGTTATCCAGTTTGATGATGTCACAGCTATGGCGACGCTATAGCGGAGGACTCAACAGAGGAACAGTAGTTACCACCAGCACTTCTGTACCGTGCATGTCTCGCCTCGGCCCTCACTCCAACAATGTCTCCCTGTAAGTCCCTGGTGC
>NW_011889438.1:89124-114434 GCF_000151845.1 Pteropus vampyrus | reverse complement strand
TATGTCCTCTTGTTGTATTGATCCCTTTATCATTATGTAATGCCCTTCTTTGTCTCTTATTATAGTCTTTATTTTAAAGTCTATTTTATCTGATGTAAGTATTGCTACCCAAGCTTTTTTTCATTTCCATTTGCATGAAATGTCTTTTTCCATCCCTTTTAGTCTGTGTGTGTGTCATTTGATCTGATGAGGGTCTCTTGTAGACAGCATATGTGTGGATCTTGTTTTCTTATCCGTTCAGCTACACAATGTCTTTTGATTGGAGGATTTAATCCATTTGCAGTTGAAGTAATTATTGCTAAGTACATAGTTATTACCATTTTAGTATTCATATTTATGGGTTTTCCCTACTTCTTTTTACAGAAGTCCCCTTAACATTTCTTGTAATACTGGCTTCTTGGTGATGAATTCTTTTAGCTTTTTTTTTTTTTCTGAGAAACTGTTTATCTCACCTTCCATTTTAATTGATAGCTTTGCTGGGTAGAGTAGTCTTGGTTGTAGGTTCTTGTTTTTCATCACTTTGAATACGTCTTGCCAGTCCCTTTAGGTCTGCAAATTTTCTATTGAAACATCAGCTGACATTCTTATGGGGTACCCTTATAAGTAACTAGCTGCCTTTCTCTTGCTGCTTTTAAGATTGTCTCTTTGTCCTTAATTTTTGGCATTTTAATGACAATATGTCTTGATGTGAGTCCTTTTAGATTCCTCTTGTTTGGGACTCTTTGTGCTTCTTAGACTTATGTCTAATTCCTTTGCCCAATTAGGGGTGTTTTCTGTCATTATTTATTCAAATCACTTCTCAATCTCTTGCTCAATCCCTGTGCTGCTTATGTTGGTACTCTTGATGTTGTGCCAGAGGTCTCTTATTCTTTTCTCTTTTTTTATTCTTTTTTTTTGTTTAATCCAATTGAGTGCTTTCTGCTACTTTATGTTGCAACTTACTGATTTGATCTTCTGCTTCACCTAATCTACTGTTGATTCCTTCTAGTGTATTCTTCCTTTCAGTTATTATATTCTTCATTTCTGATTGGTTTTTTTATGATTTCTGTGTCCTTTTTTACATTATTATCTCTCTGTTGAAGTTCTCACTTAGATCATCTTTCTCCCCCTAAGTTTATTGAGCATTTTAATAACCATTGTTTTATATCTTGTCTCTGGTAGGTTACTTGCCTCTATTTAATTTAGTTTTTTTTTTTCTAGAGTTTCTCCTGTTATTGGGATGGGAAAGTTTTAACAACAAACTCATTTCTTTAATTGATGTAGGGCTCTTCAGATTTTCTGTTTCATCTTTTGTCAGACATGATAAGTTATATTTTTCAAAGAATTTGTCCATTTCCTTTATGTTCTCTAATTCTTTTGTTGTCTAAGAATACACTCTGTATGATTTCAGCAAATTGTCTGTCTAGGGGAATGTTCTATGTGTGTCTGAAAGGAACATATATTTTATTCTTGATGCATGTTGTGTCATTTAATATATAAATGCAGTTTTTGCATGTTGTCTATTGCTTTACTGGATTGTATTCTGCTTGTTCAATCAATATTTGTTATTTTGGAGGATAAAAGCTGACAAGAAGATTTTAAAATTAATAGATATGCAAAGGACCTAGAATAGCCAACAGTCTTAAGAAAAGTGTGAAAGATTTACACTACGTAATGTTAATATTTACTATAAAGCTATATTAATCCAGACAGTGTGGTACTGATGTAAGAACAAACAGATATATAAATGGAACAGGAGAGTCCAAAAATGGACCCACACATATGTGGACAAATGAGTTTTCTAAAGGTGCAAATGCGATTTACAGTGGGAAAGGAAAGTCTTTTGAACACATTGTGCTGGAACAAATAGATATCAGTATTGGAGGAAACAAAATCCTTGACCCATACAAAAACTAACTTCATATCATATACAAAAACTAACTTCAGTTCTAGTATGACCGAATTGTTTCTGTTATACTAACCCATCTAACAGATAAAAGCTGTTAACTCTGAAAAATATACTTTAAAAACTGTTGAGGACACTGGAGAGTAACCAAAAGAACATTTTTCTGGATTATCATATGTTGAGTAATTTTGGACTGTATCCCAAACATTATCAATGTTATGTTATAGTAACGCTGTATTCTGTTATATTGTTATGTGTTTTTGTCATAGTAGGCAATTAACTAGGTTAGACTGAAACTAGAGATGCTGTCTCACCTAAAGTAGATAGCAACTCAGATCTCTGGAATTCCTCTAACTTCTGACTCTTCTCCAAAATTTGCCCGCTTTTATTCACTCTACCAGTACACGTTTTGTTTTGTTTTTCTAGAGATTATAGTTACTGTCTGTAGAAAGATGTTTTCAAGAGCTTACTTCTCCATATTAAAAGTGGAACTGTTACAATCAATTCTGACATTGACCCTGTATTCTGAGACCTTGCTAAATTCATTTATTAGTTTTAGTGAGTCTTTTTTAAATTCTTTTAAAATCTCTACATCCACTGTCATGTCTTTTTATCATTTCTTTTTCAGACTGAATGCCCTTTATTTTTATTTTATCTTGTTCCCATTCTGAGGGTAAAAGTTTTCAACCTTTCAGCATTAAGTGTATATTAGCTGTGATTTTCCTTAGATGCCCTTTATTAATTTGTGGCAATTTCTGTCTATTCCTAGTTTGGTGAGAGTCTTTAACATGAATGGATGTTGGATTTTCCAAATGCTTTTTCTACATTTATTGAGATGAGCATTTTATTCTGTTAATATGATGAATTTCACTGATTTTCAAATGTTAAGTTGACTTTGCATTCCTCGGATAAACCTTACATGATCATGATGTTTTATTTTTTAAGTATTTCTTGATTTGGTTTGCTAATATTTGGCAAGTTTTTTTGTCTTTATGTTTATGAGCGATATCATTCTTTAGTTTTTGGTATATTTTTGCTTAGAACATCTTTGATTTTAGTACCATGTTAATGTTAGCCTTGTAAAATGAGTTGGGAAATTTCATGCCTGTTCTCTCTCCTGAAAGAATTTGTGTAAAATTGGTATATTTGCTAGGATTTTTCAATGTTCACTTCTCTGTTTTGTAATTTTTGTGTAAGATTGCTTTAAATTTTATAATTTTTTCCTTAAATATGTGATAAAATTCACCAGTTAACTCATCTGGGCCTGAAGTTGTCTTTGTGGGACTAGCTTTAATTTCAAATTCAGTTTCTTTAATAGATATAGGGGTATTCAAATTTTCTATTTCTTGCTTTGATAATTTGTTCTTTCAAAGATTTTCTGCCTTTTTATCTAAGTTGTCAATTTGTTGGCATACAGTCGTTTTGTAATATTCTTGTATTATCGTTTCAAAGTCTGTTGTCTCTTGAGCAACATTCCCTCTTTCTCTGAAACTGATAAAATTTTAGTTCAACAGGATTCTATAAAAATACAAATTTGTATGCACTAATAGCATTTCCTGAAAATATATAAAGTAAGTATTGACAGTAATGAAAGGAGAGATAGTCAAAATGCGCATAGATGGATACTTTAACATACCCATGTAATTGATTTTTGTCTGTTTACAAACAGGAGAATCTGTAATGATATAGAAGATTTGAACATGATAAACGAATATGACCTAATTAACATGCATAGGTCATTACATTTTGCAACTATAGAATATACATTCTTCTCAGGTGTATATGGCACACTAACCAAAATAGATCCTATTTTGGGACATAAAGATAATTGCAACCAATTTCAAAGGATTTACATCATACACTATAGTTCTGTAACTACTGTTGAAATAAATTAAAACTCTGAACAGAAATATAACTAGAAAATGTTTGGAAAGTAAGGAACACACATCCAAATAGCCCATAAGTCAAAGAAGAAACCACAGTGTGATTAGTAAATATTTTGAACAGAATGATAATGAAAATATAGACACATCAGAAAAGACAAAGATAAAGAACTATTCAGATGGAAATTTATTACTTTATTTATATTGATATAAATATATATCAGAAAATTAGAAAAGTTAAAAATTGATAATTTAAGCTTGCAACTCTGGACATAAAATAATGAAAACTAACAAAGCCAAAAGTTGATTCTTTGAAAAGATTAATACAATTGATAAATCTCTAACAAGACTGATCGAGAAAAATGAGAAAACACAAATTCTTAATGCCATGAATGAAAAAAGCAACATCATTACAAATCTTGCAGAGGTTAAAAGAGTATTAAGAAAATATTATGACCAACTTTATGTCAACAGATTTGATAACTGAGGTGAAATGGGCACAGTTCTAGAAAAACAAATTATAAGAAATGTCACAAAAAGAGAAAAATCTTAGTCTTTTTTATCTATTAAATAAATTTAATCTTAAATTTAAAACTTGCAAACAAAGCTCTCAGCCCACATGGCTTCATTGCTGATTTCTTCATGTCATTTAAAGAAGCAATAATACCAATATTATTCAATTTCTTTTGGAGAAGCATAAAGAGAATACTTCTCTTCTCATTTGATAGCAAATTGAACTATATTAGAATGAAGAATTATTCTTCTTCAAAAGATATCAAAAAAGTAGATAGGCAAGCTACAGACTAGGAGGAGATATTTGTAATATATAGTTTTGACAAATGGCTTATATTTAGAATATATAAAGAACACTTACAAATCAAAAAGAAAAAGGTAGACAACCCAGTAGAAAAATAAATGGGTAAAAGACATGAACAAATATTTTTTTTAAAAAAGAAATATCCAAATGGCCATTATGTATATGAAAAGGTGCTGAACATCATTACTCTTCAGAGAAATGTAGATTAAAGCCACAATAAGACTACCCTACATACATTACACAAAGAAGAATGGTTAAAATTAAAAAGACTGATAATATCACATGTTGATGAGTATTTGGAGCAACTAGAATTCACATATATTGATGGTAGGAAAGAAATTCTTTCAACCACTTTGAGAAACAAGCAGTACCTATTAATGCTAAATGTACAGCTATCCTGTGTCCCAGCAGTACTACACACAGACATTTAAGAGAAATGAGCATATATTCCCACTAATGGAAATGTGTAGGAATATTCATATGAACATTATTAGCATAATTGCCCAAAACATGAACTATCCCAAATGTCCGTCAACAGGAAAATGGATGAATATTGTGCTATATTCTTACAATGTGATACTACACAGCAGTGAAAAAGAGCTACTCATACACACAAGAACTTGGACAAATCTCAAATAATTTGTTGAGCAAATAGGCCAGGCATATTATGTAAAGTTCAAGGGAAAACAAAACTGATCTATGGTGATAAATGATTGATGTTCTATGGTCAGAATGGTAGTTATCTCTGGGAGTCAGTTATTGACAGGGAAAGGCCACAAGGGAACTTTCTGGGATTATTATAGTGTTTTATATTTTCATCTAGGTGGTGGTTATATGGGTGTATACATATGAAAAAAATTCATTGAGCTCTACAGTTAAGATCTGCACTTCACTATATAGAAATTGTACTTCAATGAAAAAACAAAGGATTTCTTATACACATCATCTTATGAGCCTGTGAAATTATTCCTTGGGGAATGGTATTGCTTGATAATTAGGATGTACATATAGTACACAAGTATGCCCATTTCACCACATCTATGCCAACACTTGACATTATCCAGATTTCTTATTTTGTGGCCAATCTAATGGATATAAATGGTATTGTGTTGTTTTTATTCTTTCCCTTTCTAATATGTGTTATCCATTTAGGTTTTCCTTTCTGTGAATTGCTCATTCCTATTATGTTATCTTTTCTAACCGTACAGTTTTTTTCCTAGTCTTGATTTACACTTAATTTGTTCGTTTCCTTTTCTTTGGAGGCTTTTCCCCCACTGAGATGCCCCTGGCTATGGATGTTGTTTACTGTCTTCTGGATATATTTGTTTCTATAGTAATTAATTCAAAAGAGTCTTACATTCTGAACACTTAAGCTTTTTATTCGTATCCTGATGACTTCCATATTGAAGCCATTAGTTGCTGTATAATAACGGGCTCTAGTAATACATTTACCTGCATACCAGACAGTTCCCATAGAATATTCTACTTCATTCATCTTTACTTAGTATGTGAGGAATTGGCATCATCATTGCCAAAATCAGGAATCCTCACATTCCAAAGTTTGTCAGATTCTGCTGTGTTTCTTGTCTCTTTCCTCTTAGTTATCTTCTCTTACTAATAACTCTGCAATTCCTGTCCCCCAACCCCCGCTTTTTAAAATAATACTATTTAGATATTTTTTTCATATGAATTCCTAGTAGCTTTTTTTTCTGGACAGACGACTCTTCATTTGTGTACTGTTCATTGAATCTGTGGGCTCAGGAAGGGCATAGAGCTTTCTATTGCAAGAGCAGATTTCTTAGAATGAATATTGATAACTAGTGATCTAAATATTGTCCAGTACAGCAGGAGTATAGAAGTTAAGTTTTATTTATCTTATACATTATGTGTGTGTGTGTTAAATAAAGTGTAAAGTGGAACCACTTCTAAAACCATGCCTAGTAATCCAGTGCTTAATATTGCCAGAATAAATTAAAGCCAAATGTGTGAGAATAAAAACGCAATTTAAGAATAAGAAGATTATGGGGTTCTTGAGATTATCATGCTAAATGAAATAAGTCAGACAGAAAAAGTTGCGAACCATATGATTTCACTTTTATGTGGAATATAAAACCGAAAGCAACAAACGAACAAGACAAAAACTCATAGACACTGACAACAGTTTAGTGGTTACCAGAAGGAAAGAGGGGAGGCGGGGATGTAGATCTGGGTAAACGGGGTCAAATATATGGTGACAGAAGGAGATTTGACTTTGGGTGGTGAACATACAATGCAATATACATACAATGATGTATTATTGAAATGTACACTTGAAACCTATATAATTTTATTAACCAGTGTCACCCCAATAAATTTAATTTAAAAATTGTTTAAAAAGAATTTTAAAAAAGACAAACACCAAATAAAACAAACAATCCAATTTTAAAATGGGCAGAGGACCTGAATAGACATTTCTCCAAAGAAGACATACAGATGGCCTACAGACATATGAAAAGATACTCAACATCACTAATCATCAGGGAAATGCAAATTAAAACCACGTGAGATATTACCTTACACCTGTTAAAATCATCAGTGAATCAACAAATAACAAGTGTTGGCAAGGATGTAGAGAAAAGGGAACCTTCATACACTATTGGTGAGATTGTAAATTAGTGTAGCCAGTATGGAAAACAGTATGGAAATTCCTCAGAAAATTAAAAATAGAATTTCCATATGATCCAGCAGTTCTACTGCTGGGTATTTATCCAAAGAAAACAAAAACACTAATTCAAAAAGCTACATGCACCCCTGTGTTGATTACAGCATTACTAGTAATAGCCAAAATATGGAAGCAACCTAATATGTCAATCAACAGATGAATGGATAAATATGTCAATCAACAGATGAATGGATAAAGATGTGAATAAAGATATATATATGATGGAATATTATTCAGTAATAAAAAACTGAAACCATGTCATTTGCAACAACATGGGTGGACCTAGAGGATATCATGCTTAGTGAAATGTCAGACATGAAAAAACAAATACCATATAATTTCACTTATATGTAGAGTCTAAGAAAAAAAAACAAAAGAATAAATAAAACAGAAACAGATACATAGATATAGAGAAAAGCTGATAATTGCCAAATGGGAGGGAATGCGGATAGGAATTTTTAAAAATGGTAAAGAGACAAGAAAAAATTTAACAGAAAAAATATTGGGCAAATTTAAAGTGTTAAAAATCAGTACTAAAACAATGTAATATTTCCCACGTGAGAAAAGTCTGTGAATGCGCATCATACTATTCAAAGAAGCTAACCTTCAAATTACTAGTTTGGTAATAATGAAAGCAAAACAAAAAGAATAAAAGGATGAGATTTTAGATGGCGCATGTGTCTGGAGTATAGTATCAAACTGAATAACAGGGGAAAACTGGATTTGATGACTCAGCATTTTCAGTATATAAAACCTCTTGCTGATGAAATAATGTATATTTTTTTCTATTTTAAAATGATTATGAAGAATCTAATATGTTTCATGTACTGTACTAGTAAAGGATTCCCACTCTAGGCAAGAATATTATATTAATTACATTAAAGCTAATGCACAGTAATAAAGAGATTATAAGATACAGTGACTTAAATGCTGAAGAATTTTGTTTCTTTCATGTACAGTTTCTAATACCACAGGCCATTGGAAACATCATTACTCATGTTTATTCAAGAATCCAGGGTCTTTCCATACATAATTCCACCATCTCTTGGGGTTTTTGTGGCATTCACATGTTTAGATATGTATTATTGCCAAGTCCAGGTTTCAGTAAGCAAGAAAGTAGAAGAGGGTGTAGAGGAAACATGCCTACTGTCTCAATGCTCTAATTTTCTCCCACATTCTCTTGATGAGAACATTGTCAATGGCCACACCAATTTTCAAAGGAGGCTGAAAAGTGTTATATGGCTGGGTAGCCACATGCCTGGCTACTACTCTTTTAATACAAAAGAAAGGTGGAATAGATTCCAGTGGGCAGCTTTTAATTTACTATAGATGGCTTGTTCTTTCTCTGATTTTATACTTCTTCTTATACAAATGTACAATATATAAAAACAATGTTAGACCCAAGAAAACAATTACACCTGATGCAAAGTTGGAGTGTAGATATCCACTTATTATTTGTATAGGTCACGATGGCTATGACCACAGCATATATCCTATAGGCATGAATCAATTTTTTTCAGTTTTTTTTGAGATATAATTGTCATACAGCACTGTATAAGTTTAAGGTGTACCACATAATGACTTGACATACATGTGTTGTGAAATGATTACTGCAGGAAATTTCATTAACATCCATCTCATATAGATATAAAAAAGAAAAAACTTTCCTTGCGATGAGAACTTTTAGCATTTATTCTCTTAGCAAACTAAATTGTTTTGTTTTGTTTTTGATCATATGAATTTGGCATTGTTACAAATGAGCCAGAAGCAGTGAGATTAGTGAAGATTTAGAATCAAAAGCTAGGACTTAGCTTAGTCTCTGAGGACTTAGACTCTGAGTCATCCCCGTTTTAAGTATAGGCTCTCCATGGATATTTCCCCCTAAAACCCTTGTCTTTTTAATCTTCAATCCACCCTATTTGATATTTAAACTTCCTACCAAAACTGGGCTAGATTGCTTATGTTCAACTCTAATCTCCAACACTTAATGACCATGTTTTAGGGCAAATTATATATGTAATCATTCTGAGCTTTACTTTCCTTATCTACAATAGGTGGATAACAGTAGAAAATACCTCATAGGGCTTTGGAAAGGATTTTTTTTCTTTCTTTTTTTTTTGGAAAGGATTAAATGAGTTCATATGTATATATTTCTTAGAACAATGCTTGGAACATCATAAGTGTCATGTACAAGCTTGGCACATAATAAATATTATGTATGTATTTCTTGTCGTCATTGTCATAATCATCATCATCATCAGATTTGCTGGTTTCCCTGTGTTTGATTTGGATTAGCTTATGTGTACCTTTTAACCTTTTGTTATCCTTTGTGTCAATTTTACTTTTTCTTTCTCTTTTTAGATGGGAAGTTTGGGATTAAGATCTCACAAAAAAGAAGTTCTAGGAAAGCTTCATTTTATAGTGAAATGGAGGGTGAAGATACAAGAGATGGTCCCTTGTATTCTATTTTAGAAGAACTGTGGCAGGATACTGAACAGATAAAAAGATATCAGGAAAAACAGAACAAATCTCTGAGTCATGCTTCATTTGTCAATAAGAAAATATTGAATGCAGAGTGGGATTATGAATATAAAGACAGTGGAAAATTTGTTCAGCCAAGCCAAAATTATATTATTCCTTCACAGAAAAGACCTGGTAAATGTGATTCATTTGGAAAGAGTTTTAAGCATAATGTAGACTCACATATTCATAGTAAAAACAATGCAACAAAGAACTTTGATAAAATTACTAGACATGGACAAGTTTTTGCCCAGAGTTTTTATACTAACCTTGAAAATACACATAGGAGAATGAAATTCTGTGAAAGTAATCAGTGTGGGAAAGTCCTCAGCCTCAAACAAACACTTAGTCACAATATGAAATTTCCTGCTGGGGAGAAAGCAAACACATGTACTGAATTTGGGAAGATCTTCACCCAGAAGTCACACCTCTTTACATCTCAGAGAATTCATACTGTGGAAAAAACTCAACTTAGCAGATGTGTAAATGTTTTTACACAGAAGCCACTACTCAGTATATATTTGAGAGTTCATAGAAATGAAAAACTATATATATGTACTGAATGTGGGAAAGCATTCATCCAGAATTCAGAATTAATCACGCATGAGAAAACTCATACTAGAGAAAAACCCTATAAATGCAGTGAATGTGGAAAATCATTTTTCCAGGTGTCATCTCTACTGAGGCATCAGACAACTCATACTGGAGAAAAACTCTATGAATGCAGCGAATGTGGGAAAGGTTTTTCCCTGAACTCAGCCCTCAATGTACATCAGAAAATTCATACTGGAGAGAGACACCACAAATGCAATGAGTGTGGGAAAGCCTTTACTCAAAAATCAACACTCAGGATGCATCAGAGAATTCATACAGGAGAGAGATCCTATATATGTACTGAATGTGGGCAGGCCTTCATCCAGAAGGCTCACTTAATTGCACATCAAAGAATTCATACTGGAGAGAAGCCTTATGAATGCAACGAATGTGGGAAATCATTCCCTTCTAAGTCACAACTCCAGATGCATAAGCGAATTCACACAGGAGAGAAACCCTATATATGCACTGAATGTGGGAAGGCCTTCACCAACAGGTCAAATCTTAATACTCACCAGAAATCTCATACTGGAGAGAAGTCTTATATATGTGCTGAATGTGGAAAAGCCTTTACTGACAGGTCTAATTTCAATAAGCACCAGACAATTCATACCGGAGAGAAACCCTATGTTTGTGCTGATTGTGGGAGGGCCTTTATCCAGAAGTCAGAGTTAATTACACATCAGAGAATTCATACTACAGAGAAGCCTTATAAATGTCCTGACTGTGAGAAATCCTTTTCTAAGAAACCACATCTCAAAGTACATCAACGAATTCACACAGGAGAGAAACCGTATATATGTGCAGAATGTGGAAAGGCCTTTACCGACAGGTCAAATTTCAATAAACACCAGACAATTCATACCGGAGATAAACCCTATAAATGCAGTGACTGTGGAAAGGGCTTTACTCAGAAATCAGTTCTGAGTATGCATCGCAATATTCATACATGAAAATAACTCTGTTTCTTGAAAATGAGAAAGCCTTATAACAGAAGTCAGGTCTAAGTGTGTATCATAAAATTCATCCAAGCTAGATCCTATATGAATACATTGCATAATAAAAAATATTTGTCAGGGTCTCTCACCTGAAATGAGAAAAATTATTTAGAAGAGATCCTTTAAGAATGCATTGAATGAAGGAAAATTTACATATTTGCATGGCTTCACAAAATATAATAATAATTCATACTAGGAAAAATGCTGTTTGATGCATTAGGAAAAAAGCCTCCCCATTATAAAGTATTATAAAGCAAATTGTTAATAAATTCTTTATAGATGGAGTGTACAAACTTTTGTAAATGACAGTCATGTTTACTGTGTTATATTAAGCATTTAAAGTGACAATGAAAATGTCGCTATGAAAATGAAAGGTAGTACAACAAAATATATTTGATACATAGACCTACCGTCAGTTCTGTAGGGTTTTTGTGGCAGAATACATTACACAACAGGAAGAATAATTGAAGTTTATTTTTTTTAATTTAATATAATTGTTTCTATCAAATATGTTTCCTATTGAATATTTCTTGCACATGAATCCACAGTTTTAAAGTCATTTTGGTTTTATATATGCATACATCTGCAGATGTAATTTTACATGAACACATAAATATAATCCTGTCATTCATATTGATTTTCATGACATATTTTTATCTTCTTTCATTGTGTTACAGTGCAAAACAGCCAGAGTTCTCTTCTTTTATGCTTGCCCCTTTGCAATGTTACTCTGTTGTTTCTCTTATTACAAGGTAGAGCCTTCTCTCTACTCCTTGACTTTGAGCTTGGCCATGTGACTTGCTTTGGCCATTGTACATTATCAAGGAGATTCAAGAAGAGGTTGGAGAAATGTGAAAAGCCTGCCTTAAGGCCTGCCCTCTCTTGCTGCTCTTTGGAATTCTGAGACCTTTATGTGAAGAAACTCATATTACTCTACACAGGAGATGAAAAGCTAGATGGAGCAGTGGTGAGCCAGCCCACTTGAGGCCCCTTAGGCCAACTGCCAAACATGGGAGTGAGGCCTTCCTAGACCTCCAGCCCCAGCCAAGCCACCCTATACCAGAAGAGCCATACCAGTTATCTCAGCCAACTTGAAGAATTGTGAGATAAATAATTGTTGTTTTCAACTGCTAAGTTTTGGGATACTTTGTTATACAGCAATGCTAATAATACCTAAAGGTATATGCATGGGGATGGGTATCGTAACAAAACATAAGATATGTGGCATTAGCATTGGGCCAGAGCAGCAGGTGGAGACTGGAAAAAACAATGAGGAAAACCATTAAGAAATGCTGGAAAAGATGGCATCCCATATTATTTAGTAAGGAAAAAAATAGCAAAACAATCGCCATGCTCTGTGGGAAGATAGAAAATGTATTAAGTGAACTTGTGGATCTGGCTAAGGAAATTTCCAGCAGAATATTAGAAATATCAGTTTGCTTCTATTAGCTGCATATGATAAGATACAGAGAGATATGACCCAAGAGAATAACTGTTGCATTTGCTAGCAGAATTCAGAAGAAATACAAAAAGCCAGGACATGCTGGGTTGGAAAATAACTGTTGCACATCTCCAGTCTCTCCAGCCATTAAAATATTCTCAAGGTGAAAAAAATGTCCTCAGGGTAAAGATCAAGTCATGAGTGTGGCTGTAGGACCCTTTGTTAAAATGTGAAATATTTAAGTGGTGTTTGGGAGATCCTCTCAACTAAGCTAAATGGCTTCTAAAAACTTCATGATATTGTCCCCAGTAGCCTGACACACTGCTCAAAGTAGAGAGAGGCCTGTCTTAAAAAGAATTGTCAATGTGGCATTTAAGGTATGGAGTAAATTTAAACTAGATTCATAGAAAACCTATAAAGTTTTAAATAGAGTTTTACTAACGGAACTACCTCCAGGTTGGACTTAATGGGACTGAAATGGTCTGGAATGAAAAGTGGCCTCTGGACTCCCCTCTCTAACTTCTATGAACAGGAAACAAACTGAGAAAGTTACTCAGCTGCAAACATGGGCCATTTCTTATGGGAAAAGAAGAACGTCTCAGAAAGAAGACCCAAGAACAATATATTAAAATGGACTGGGGAGCCATTCCCAGGTAGAACTGTGACCTAATCAAGAAACGTTATCTGCCTCTGGTACAGAGAGACCTGACATTTGTTTTGTGGGATTTCAGAATTGTTATGGAACAGTGACTGAGATGTGCCCCTTCTTCCTCCCCCTTTTGAAGTAGAGTATCTATTGCAGTTATCCTGTTCCTATGTCACGTGTGTGTGTGTGTGTGTGTGTGTGTGTGTGTGTTGTGTTTGGTTGTGTGGGTTCGGAATCATATAACATGTCATTTAGCTCACGCAGGTCTCTGAATGAAGAAACTGAGAAACTGCACCCAGGGAGTCTCAGCTGCATCTGAACCCGATACAGAAGACTTGAGGTCCTGGATTTCAACCTGGTGCCACAATTTGGGATGAGACATTTGGAGGTCTTGGAATGGGGGTGAACTTTTTTTTGCATGGTATGGTAATGTAAATAATATATGACCAGAAGGTAGACTGTGTTAGATAGAAAAATGCTATAAATGTCTTCCATTCCTATATGTATGCCCCTTTTCAACCTTTATTTCTCTTTGTGTTTTAGTTGGGATAATTTCTATTAACCTATCTTCAGGTTCACTGGTTTTAACCCTTACCCTGGCTCTGTCAGGTCTGCTGGTGAACCCATTGAAGCCATTCTTCATCTCAGTTATGTTTTCATTCTAGAACAATAAATATAATGTCTCTTTCTCTGAAGAAGAGGATGGGCAATAAAACAATATAATAATATTGCATTTTCCCCACATTTTAATTATGTAAATTTTTAATCATGTAGAAATATTGAAAGAATAGCACAATGGACACATATAACTTTCATCTAGATTCAACAATGTAAATTTTTTCCTGAAAAATTCATGATAAGTTATAGATACTATAACATTATGCTCATAACTACTTGAGTATTCATCTCCTAAAAGTAAGGACATTCTCCCACATAACTGGATTATCATTATCAGACTAATTCTATGATATATCTACTCCATTTTATTTCTTTTTTTATTGATTATATCTCCCTTCACCTTTTTCACCCATCTCCTACCTCTTCCAGTCCATTTTTAAATTTCTCCCATCATCGCCAAAATAAAGTTTACATCTTTATTTAGATATAATTAGCACACAGTAAATGGAACTTGTTTAACATGTACAATTTGAAGAGTTTTGACATATGTGTACACCTTTAAGACCATCACTACAATAAAAATAATGAACATTTATTATCCTTTGTCATCCAGCTGTCCCTTCCCATACTCTTCCCCCCAATCTTTGGCAACCACCGATCTGTTTGATGTCATTATAGTCTGCATTTTCTACAATTTTATATAAATGGAATTATACCATAGGTATTCTTGTTTTGTTTGGCTTTTTTTTATTCAGCATAATTATTTTGTGATTTATTTGTGTTGTTACATGTATCTATATTTTTATTGCTAGGCGGCATTTCATTGTATAGATATACCAAATTTGTTTATCCATTCATGTGTTGATAAAAATCTGTATGGCTTCTAATTTTTGGCTGTTGAAAATAAAATTGATAAGAACATTTGTATACAAGTCTTTGTGTGGACATAGTTTTCATTTCTCTTGTGTAAATACCTAGGAATGAATGGTTTGGTCATATGGTGAGTGTATGGTTAACAATTTAAGAAACTGCCAAACAGTTTTCCAAAGTGTTATATCATTTTACATTACCACCAGCAGTATATACGTGTTCCATTTGCTTCATATCTTTGCCCTTTTCATTTTAGCCATTTTAGTGGAAGTGAAGAGTTATCCCACTGTGGTTTTAATTTACATTTTCCTAATAACTAATGCTGTTGACCATCTTGTGCTTATTTTTCATCTATATTATTAGCTTGGTTGATGTAGCTTTTAAAATATTTTGACCATTTTTAAACTGGCCTGTTTATTTTATATTTGAGTTATATGAGTTCTTATATATTCTAGATATAAGTCCTTTGTTGGTTATATATTTTGCAAACATTTTCTCCCAGGTTTGCCTTTTCATTTGAATAAGAGAAGAGCACAAGTTTTTAATTTTAATAAGTCCAATTCATTTATACTTTCTCTTATAGTTCATACTTTTTGAGTCATGGTTAAGAAATTTTTGCAAAACTCAAAGTCACTAAAATTTTATCCTATGCATTCTTCTAGATGTTTTATAATGTTGGCTCTTACATTTAGTTCTGTGGTCCATTTCGATTTAATTTTGTGTGTCATCCTTGTACAGGGGCCATGCTAATCTTCCCTGTATTGTTCCAATTTTAGTATATGTGCTGCTGAAGCGAGCACCATTTTGATTTAATTTTGTATATGGTCTTAGGAAAGGGTTTAGGTTCATTTTGTTTTGCATATGGCTGTCCAGTTGTTCCAGAACCATTTGTTGAAAAAGATCATCCTTTCTTCATTGAGTTGCTTTGTCATCTCTGTAAAAAAATCGGTTGGGTTATTTCTGGAAGTACTTCAGTTCTGTTTTTCTGTTTTTCTGTTTGCCTGTCTAAATGCCAGTACCACTATTGGCATTGCTATAGCTTCTGTATTATTGTAGTGTTACTGATTACTGCAGCTTAATTAGTCTTGAAGTCAGGTAGTATAAGTTCTCCAACTTTACTCATTTTTCCACAGTTGTTTTGGATATTCTAGGTCTTTTGAATTTCCATATGGATTTTAGAATCAGCTTGTTGGTTACTGTAAAAAGCCTGCTTGTGTGTTGATTGAGATTCAATTGAATCTATAGATCTATTTGGAAAGAATTGACATTTTAGCAGTATTGAGTTTTCAGTTCTATGAACAGGGTATATCTTTCCATGTGTTTAGGTCTTTAATTTCTCTCAAAATTGTATTCTGGTTTTCTAGTGTACAAATTGTATACATATTTTGTCAAATTCATAAATATTTCATATGTCTACGTTATTTTAAATAGTATTAGTTATTTTAAATTTTTAATTTCCAATAGTTATTTGCTATTATATAAAATACAATTGACTTTTGTATATTGATCTTGTATCCCATAACCTTGCTAGGCTCACTTATTAGTTCTAGTGCCTTTTTTGTAGATTCTGTATACTTTTCTGCATAGACCTCTTGAGTTGGAGGAGCCTGGGAGGTGGTTCTATAAATTGTCTCCTGGAGATTTTGAAATGAGGAAGTCTTGAATCTGTGAACCCTTGATCCATTTCTGCCTTTCTGCAGTTATTTGGGCTCAATTCTTGGCCAAAACCTTTATCACCTATGCCATATAAATTTCGGCACATAAACTAATAAACCTGATGAACTTGAGCAGAGCAATCTGCCTACCTTTTTTTCCCCATCTCTGTCTCCCAATCAGAACACAATCACCTCAGTTCTGCTCTGGCAATGAAATAAGGTAGATCCTTGGGGCTCAGTAGCTCCTGGTGAACTACTAAAAATTCTGTTGCTCACCCTATAAATACTCTTCGGTCTCAGTGTTCCTCTTCCCTCTAAAAAATAAGGCCCACAAAGGGGCCAGATCCTCTGGTTCATGGAAACACCCCAAAATAAAGAACAATGTGGTTATATCTATCAGAGGGCATGCGCCAGCATGATATTTCTCATTGTGGGTAAGTCCACAAGTCCCATTCCCTTGCTCTCTGTCTTCCCCTCTGTATACAACTCTCCCTTTTGCCCCACTGTACCAGTGTAAGTATCAGGACTTTCCTTCTAGGAATTTATGTCCTGAGCCGCATGTTCAGGCTCCACAGCTGAACACTGAGAAAGACACTTTGTGCTGACCACTGGGACATGGTCTTTGTTTCCTGCAAGCTCTTTGAGGAATGGGGCCCCACATCCTTTCTATTATCCTTTTTATTATCCTAAATTTGATTTGGAATTATCAATATGAATTAAATGATATACCTTCTCTTAAAACATGGATTTCCTCACTCTGTTCCACTAAATAGAACAGGAAATCATGACCAATCCAGAGCCACAAGCATCCCTAACATCCAGATTGTGGTATCAAATACCATTCCCCACTAAAAGGAACAAGGGCTCCCTGGAGAAATGTCTGATTCCAGGTCTGGGGCAGCTAAGATATATGATGAACCTGGAAACTGGAATATCAGAAAGCAAAAAAGCTAAAGAGTACTAAATCCGTGTCAAACAGACTCAGAAGCCAATCCAAACAGGCTTTTATTGGACAAAGATAGGACAAATATGCATCAATAAGAGTAATAACTGCAATGGGCTGAAAAATATCAAGTATGTTTAAATTCATGAGTTCACAGTGGTACTTAAAAATATTATTGGTCATCTTTGGAAAATGCTAAAGAATCATCTCATTTGATAATTGACTAAAAAACGAATCAAGTATTTGTCCTGAACTTAAGTGAACTATTTTTCAGTGTAACCAGATAGTTAAAGAAGGAATGACAGAATTGGAATTCTCTGTAACTCCTAATGAATTAGTGGATCTAGGAAGTATTTATCAATAGGTAATACTATTACAACAAGAGAAAATGACCAGTCAATATGTGCCTCCTGTAATTATCTTTTGTGTAGTTGTCTTGCCAAAAAAAAGAAAGCAGTTTTGCATGTGATCAACCCCAAATATAACTATCAATTCATATGAAATGTAAAGTATAAAAGAACATGTTTGACAACACCACAGGGATGTAATTAGCAAAAGCCAGACTGTGGGAGACTGTGCAGGACAAATGACCTGGGTTTTTAACAATAACATAAAATACAAGAAAAACCATTATAGAGGAGAATCTATCTATAGATTAAATACACACAGAGAACGATCAGCCACTTACAATGTATACACTTGTGGTGTATAGACCCTATAGTGACCTAATCATTCCTGCCACCTGGTATTCATGCCCTTTATAATTACCTCTCCTTGAATGTGGAGAGGATCTGTGACTTTCTTCTAGCCAATAGAATATGGCAAAGGTGATGGGATTTTGCACATGTAGTTAAGGTCCCAGATCAGTTGATTTTGAAATGATTAAAAGGAATATTACCCTAGGTGTGCCTGCTTAATCAAAAACTCTTAAGGACTGAGCCCTCTCTGAGGTCAGAGACTCTGTCATTGGTTTTGAAGAAATAAGCTGCCACAAAATAAATGACCATGATGGAGAATCCCATGTGACAAGGAAATGTGGGCAGCCACTAGGAGCTGAGATAAAGAGAGAAATACACAATTCAACAATATAATTGGAGATTTCATTAACTCACTTTCAATAATGAACAGAACAACCAGGGAGAAGATCAACAAGGAAACAAGACATGAACAACACTAAAAACCAACTAGATCAAAATATATCTATAGAACACTCCATGCAACAGAAGTAGAATACATGTTATTCTCAAGTACACATGGGATATTCTCCAGGAGAAACCATATGCTAGGCCATGAGTTCCTTCCTTTTGGTTTAATTCTGTGGGACAAGAGATATGGAGAGCAAATGCTAAGCTGATCGAGCTTTTCCTGTGTTTGTAAGCAATAAGCTGTCTGAATGAATTTAGGCTCCTTGTCTCCTTACTGGCTTAATATGAAAGTGGGATGAATCAAACTAACAGCTACAATAGTGATCCTTGTGGCCCTAATAGCCACCACACTGCTGTTAAGAGACTTATTACTCCACAGAGGATCCCACAATGAATAAACCAGCTCATCACCTGATGGTGCCTAATGATTGACAAGTCTCATCCGTGCCATGGAGTCTCCAATCAGCTTCATACTGCATCGATCTTAATACAGACATGCAAAGACCACCAGACATTTGAAGACTTCCAACATGAAAGAGAACAAAACATACAAGACAATTTTAAAAGAAACTCAGAGGAAATCGAGACAATTTAGGGAGCAGAACAACACTTCAAGCAAAACTATAATTTTTATCATCAAAAATGTCTAAGAGAAGGTGTTGCCTTCATGCAACAAGAACAAGGTACTATGAACACAAAAGAATTTGGGGAATTAAATATATGCAAGAGCAAATATAAAATCATTCAGTAGAATGACTAAAAGACCAAGGAACTCTGAAAACTTAGGACAAAAATTCAAAGAAAGAGATAATGAAAAAAAAAATTAGAGGAATTATATGTTCAATATCTAGTGTTCCAGAAAGATGAAACAAAAGAATGTCTGGAGAGAAATAAGAAAACAAAAACAGTTTAAAAAAATGTTTCAGAAATTTTCAATGCATGAAAAATAAGAACATATAGAGTGAAATTTCAGAATGAGGCCATACATATTCCAAGCTCAGGCTGCTGTTTTGTTGATACCTGAGGTCTCGAAAGTTATTTTCTAGGGCTTACAGTTGACCCTTGAACAACATGAGGGTTAGGGGTGTTGATCCCCTGCACAATAGAAAACCCATGTGTAACTTTCAACTCTCTAAAATCTTAACTACAGTCATCCCTCAGTATCCACAGGGGATTGGTTCCAAGACCTCCTGTGAATACCAAAAATCCACAGATGTTCAAGTCTGTTATATAAAATGGTGCAGAACAATGTGTACAGTCAGCTCTCTGCATTCATGGATTCCTGATCGCAGGTCAAAAATACTGTTTTTGATCCATAGTTGGTTGAAGAGGCAGATATAAAACCCGGGGTTATGGAGGGCCAACTATATTTATTGGAAAAAAATCGTGTATAAGTGGACCCATGCAGTTAAAAACCCATGTTTTTCAAGGGTCAACTGTATACTCTTTGCTCTTTCCTGTAGACAAGTCACCTCAATAGTAAGAGACTAATATCAGTCTTAAGTGCAACATACTGATTTGAAGTATTATGAGATATTAGCTATGTGCTGGCAGATAGTTACAATACTGAAGATGATTTAAAAGAGTCCGGGCACATATTAAAATATAAAATATACTTAGTTCATGGGTCTCTTTTTCTACTCACTGTCAGGGCCACCATGTACAGCTATGCAGGTTGCACACTGCAGAGCTCCAGGGAGTGCCATTCAGCTAGAATATAATGTGAATGGTTCTCCTGGACTTCTACAGCAAGGTGGTCTTTCTCACTGGAGTTCCATCCCTTGACTAACTCAAGTTCTTTTTTATCCACTCAGGCTTCAAAATTTTATCTTGCAAGAGGTATGGTTGGGCTAAATGATGTGACTGTCTCATCCCAGCTCTAACCCTCACTACATATAAATTAAATTCTACTGGAAGAGTATCAGCTGCATTCATGTCCAGAAGTCTTCTGCGCAGGGCAGTTGATTGGGTCTCCCACAGGGCTTGCAACCTTAGGACTCACAATGTGGTATTTCAGGTTGTACTCAAAGGAGTCTCTTCTTATGGTACGTGAGACTCTGGAATTTTCAACAATCACAGTGAATCAGGACAATTAATATTTCCTCCAACTATGTCTTCACTACTGATTTTGAGTAAATCCATAGGGAAGAAGTAAGTAGTCATAAGCCTTCGCTTTTCACTTATAGGATTGGCCAGGCACTCATGTTTTTCCATTCATCTATAAAAATCATTTCTAAGATTCTCTTTGAGAGATGGCTACAGAGCCATTATTCACTTGTCACCGGTATAAAGGACAGTTTTTCATATTGTAGCTAAAAGAAAGTCTAGGTTCTGAAAGATATGTAACTTTTAGGTTGCCCTTTAACTCAAGCTCAAGTCCTCTTGGTCTACATATTTCTAGTGAGTCTCTGGGAGCCCAGTTATCTAAAAGCAGTGTCCCAGCTGGCAAACAAGGTCACCAATTCTCACCTTTCTGGTCTATGGTAACCAAGCCTCCTACAACCAGATTTGCTACATCGAGTGTGGTCCACAGACCAACAGCACTGGCATCACCTGGGATGTTAATTCTTAGAAATGCAGAATCTCAGGCCCACTCCAGATCTGCTGAATCATTTGTTTTGAGTGTGTTGTAATTGCCCATTGAAGTATTTTTATGATGGCTGTTTTAAAGTCCCTGTCGGATAATTCCAACATCTGTGTCATCTCAGCATTAGCATCTGTTGATTGTTTTTTTCTCATTCAAGTTGAGACTTTTCTGATTCTTGCTAAGACAAGTGATTTTTAAATTGTATCCTGGACATTTAGGGTATTATAAGACTCTGGATCTTATTTGAATCTTAGTAGAACTCCCCTGACAATGATCTAGGTGATGAAGAGGAGTGCTACCTTATTATTTCCAGGTGGGGTTGGAAGTAGTTTCTCCACTTGGCCTCTGTTGACAGCAGGGGTTTGGGGTAGGGAGTGGTGTGAGGGAGCTTTTGTTTGATACTTATAATTGATGTAAGGGTAAGTGTGCAATTTCCTTTGACCCTCTGAAGATGCTACAGAAACCAGTGCCCAGGCATGCCCCCCAAACCCATTACAGCCACAGCTTCTATTATACCCACAGTATCCATTGCTTCAAAGAGCAGCATCCTATGTACTCTGGAGGAGGAATGAGGTTTCCAAAAGCTGTGTCAATGGCCAGGTGCTTCACCAGAAGTCACAACTGTGGTGAGAGATCAGGCATTGTTTTAACAAGAGCTTCCAAGATACTGGTGTGGGGACATCTCTTCTGGGAGCTTCTGTAGAGTCTGTAAGGGTAGGACAGGGTGACTAAATGTGCCAACAGAATTTAAAGGGTGAAAATTACCAGAGTTGTTGGAGGGATTTCTAGGAGTTGTTAAAGGCATTCGAAGTTTCTATTCCCAGTCACCACAACTAACAGCAGGAAACAAATAAAATACCCTAGCAGCAAACAAATTTTAAAACTGAGTTTTTGCTCACTCACAAACTGCGCATGCATTGATCTGTTCCTAACCAACATACCAATGATAAAGACCAGCACAAAGTGGGATACATCCAAGAGTATTGAAAATAGAACTGACGTTGGAGCTGCAATTCACAAAAGGTTAGTCAGAATGAGCGGCCTGACCCCGACCAGATTAATTGCTGTCATGGACTGAATGTGTCCTCCCAAATTTCATATGTTGAAATCCTAACCCCCTTATGTGATGGTATTAGGAGGTGGAAACTTTGGAGGGTGGTGGGTTTGGATGAGGTCATGAGGGTAGAGCCTCCATGATGGGATTGGTGCCCTTATAAGAGACCAAAGAGCATTTTCTCTGTATCTTTTGTTGTAGCCACCAGACCCCAAAAGACACACAGACCACCAGAAATCAGTGAGTTATAGGAAACATACTCTTTATTCAGCCAGCTGGGTCTGCCAGGGGTACGCAGACCCCAAATTAAGCAGCCCCGAAATGTAGAGGTACAGGGTTTTTAAGCCCTAAATCCCATTCCTCATTCTGTCTTAAACATAAAGGTCTATTTTTCTCCTATTCACTACCTGTCAACCTACAGGTCAGGTGTGCAAGCGGGGGTACAGAAGCAGAAAGCATATTGTTAGAATGTTATGTTCCCATGGGCGATAGCCTATGTTCCCATGGGCAATGGCCAAGCAGTAATTTTCTGGCCAGCACACTATGTCTCTCTCCCTCCCTCCTTCTCTCCCTCTGTCCTCTTTTTCTCTCACCCCCCCTACACACACACACACTGTTAAAGGAAGGTTTTCAAATAGGAGGGAAATGATAACAGAAACTTGGGACATCAGGAATGAAGAGCAACAAACTTGATTAAATAGCTGGGTACATATAATAGACTATTTTCCGCTTGAGTTCTTTAAAATATGCATTATGATTGAAAGCAAAAATTAAAACATTGTCTAGTAGAGCTGTTATGTATGTAGTTGTAGTAGTCTGGGTCCAATCAGGAAAATTAACAGTGGCTAAGTGACCTGTTTGATGAGATTAGTATTATCAGTGATCTCAACTGAAGTGGAGTACTATTTTTCAAGACAATGGGAGAATGATTCTGAAGTCTAGTCAGAGAACATCAAGCTGTCACGATTACCACAGGCCCATAGTGCAAGGCCCCAGGGGTCCAGAGCAGTCTCTGTTGGGGCCTTTGTGAGGTGATTAGGTCTCAAGGGTGGAGCCCTCATGAATGGGATTAGTGTCCTTATAAAAGTGACTCCAGAGGGCTGCTTCCCTCCTTTGCCATGTGAGGACACAACCATCTATGAAGGAGTAAGCGGGCTCTCACCAAACACAGGTTCTGCCAGTACCTTGATCTTAGACTTCCCAGCCTCCAGAACTGTGAGATATAAATTTCTGTTGTTGATAAACCACCCAATCTATTGTATTCTGTTATAGCAGCCCAAACTGACTCAAACCAATCAAGGACAAACTGCTGAACTGCCCTTGCCCTCCACATCCCCATGCTGCACATACTCTCTGCTTCTCTCCCGCCTTCAGATTCTACCTGTGCATCCCGCCTCTCCACTCTCATTCCATTCTCATTTGAAATCCCCTGAGCCCAGTCTCGGTTTGAGGCATGCTCCCCGTAGGCTCCGTACACAGTTCTCACAGTCCTCATTGGTCTGTTTCTTTTCCTTCTGTTCCCAGTCGCACTCCAGAGTCCTCCGCAATCTCGTATAATTCTATAAAGCACAGCCCTTCCTATCTCCCCATTGGTCAGTCTGGTCTCTGGTTCGCCCCACCCCCGGAGAGATGGTAAGGGGTACGGGGCGGCTGGAGTCTCAAGTGCGAGTCCACTCTTGGGATGAGGGAGGCTAAACTTAGGCCTCTTGCTTCGGTCGGACTAACCCGAACACCGTAAATTCGCTAACACAAAGTAAGAGTGAGTAACTGCTGAGCGTTCCTTGAAGCCAACAGGAAGTATGAGGCGTTCACGTGGCGGGTGAAGTAGGTGGGGCAGTCTACATGGTGGGTAGGGCGTGTGGGGCTTTAAACGCGGGGTGGGGCATTTGGAGAATTATACGTGGAGGGTGGGGCGCTTGCGTGAGGGCGGGGTTTTCATGGGCGTTCTACGGGAAGGGTATGGCATTCTTGATCCCGCCCACCATAGTTTCTCCGTGCCCACTAAGTGGGAGGGGCGCGTTAGAGCAAGATCTACTTGTAGTTTCGGGCTCGGGATGGTATTACCTAGCCTTTAGGACTTCAAGCTGTGGACGAACCTGAGCCTTGGACGTTTGTGGTCTGTGTGTACTTGGGCATCTTGTTCTTTTTCTCTCTGTGCCTCAGTTTCTTCATTTACGTCATGGAGGTGAAGAGGTTAGCTACCTCGTGACTTGGTGTAGAGCGTTCCAAACTAGGCTGTGAACATACGGAAAGGGGGTGTTAGGTGTACTAGGGCGAGAAAGGGTCATCCTGATTAGAGGAAGATAAGCAGAGACTAACAAATAAGTTAACATTCGGGCTTTATGAGCTAGCACTGTGCTATGCTTTACTTTGTGCAACTCATTTTATCATTCTAATAAGATAGCAGGTGAATGCTATCGTCATCCCCAATTTAGCATTCCGAGAAGGGCAGTGAATGAAACATACTTCCAGGTACTGGGCCTTTCTGCTGAGCTCTGCCCCCTCCTGTGTCACAGCCTCTTGCTTGTGAGTAGCCTGCCCTCCAGGAACCCCAGGATGGCTGGAGTGCTTCCCCAGCACTAGACCAAATTTGACGCTGTGGCTTTTCCTGCCAAGGCTATGAAGGAAGTGGCCTGGGTGTAGGACTGCCTCACGAATTACAAGGTCAGCCAGACCTAATAGTTCCATGACAGGTAAGACTGCAAAACATAGGCCACCTCCCAGGTCTGACTCAGACCACAGAGCAATGCATGGACCCCCAACTTTTATGTGGGTTATTTCATTTCCTGACTTCTTGACCCAGAAAATGGGAACACTAAGCACTCCCTGTAATAGCCCGCTGAAATGTGAAAGGGTTAAAGAATAATTAAAACCTGAAACTGGACAAAGGAAGTCCACAACTTAGGCCTAGTTTCTGGAACCCCTAACCACATTCTGTTAATCATGAAACTTG
>NW_011889438.1:81258-88807 GCF_000151845.1 Pteropus vampyrus | reverse complement strand
CTTGGCAATTCGGGGCTGCTCCTTTGCAAGGACAGCCGCCGGCTAATAAACTGTCTCCTGGTTAAGAGCACTCAAGTTGGGTCTGGTTATTCTGGACACAACACTCCCCTTAATATTGTATCAATTATTCCATTTTCTTATTTCCTTTACTTAAACCTTACATGACAATAGTTTTTTCTCAATTATCTGGGATGCACAGAGCAGCACTAAACTTCCCCCAAATTTATATCAGTTACTTCATTTTTCGACTTACTCCTTTAGCTAAAATTCTCCAAACCACTGTTTATAATCTCTAAAAGTCCTTTGACCCCAAATTTGTCACCACCAGATCATCCTGAGGCACTCCATATCCACACTGAGGCCCCATAATCCATAATTGAGAGCCTTCAATATTTATACCAACTATCTTCTGCACCTCTCAGGGATTCTGCTGGGTGGAGGGGCTGGATCTTCACTGGTCTCTTCAGCTGGGTCTGTGCCCACTCCTTTGACTGCTTTCCAAAATCTGCTGTACTGTCATGACATGTCCTCTCCTATTCCCTTTGTCCACATGGCGAATTTATACATGAACAACAACATTTGTTTGCAGCTATTTTTGTGTCTTAGGAAAAAAGTGGCTTAAATGCTTGTGGCTATCCATCACATTTAATTAGAAGATTCACATTGTGTTCTCATACTTTAAAAATCTCCACTGAATAATTATGTTCCCTTTCTCTTTGCTGATTCTGTTTGTTTTGATGTTATCTTAGATTTGAGTGGCCTTTAAACTTTTTTAGTGGTATTTTGGTTTTATTTGTCAAATATATATATATATATATATTTTTTTTTAAGAAAATCTCTTATTCATTTTTTTCATATTTTAAATTATTTTGTTCTTTATATAGCTTCTTGAGGAGGATGCTTAGCTAATGTTTTTAGTGTTTGTTCTCAATATATTAAGATTATAAATTTTTCTCTGTTTCTTTAAACTGCAACCCACAACTTTTTTCTGAAATATAACATTTTTTATTGAAATATAACATTTATCCAGGAATACATATTTTAAAGGTACAGCTCAATGATTTTTTTTACAAAGTTTTTTAGAAAGGACAGCCTTGTAGCCACCACTGATATCAAGAAATTAAACAATCCCAGTGACCCAGAAGGGCCTTTTTGGCTCCCTGTGGTATGTACCTGTACTGCTTTGGAAATGTGAAGAGGAATTTTCAGTTGTCACAAGACTGGGCAGGACCAAAGTCATTTGTCAGGGAGAGGTAGGGAGATGAAACATCCTACAGAGTGTAGGATAGATCTTCCCAACACAGAACTGTCACACCCAAAATACTGACAGCTTTCCAGTGACAAACACCAGGGCATAAAAAACTCATCCTCGCTCCCTGTTCTGCTTTGGCCTCAGCCTGTGGCCTATTTCCTTACACCCTCCATTCTGGTCTCCTCTTATTCCCAGGTATTTGCAGTTACCTGCTATGTTTATCCAGCACCTGTGCCCTGTACCTACTGGTGTGTCCACCTGGAAATGCCTTTTCCAGATTAACCTTGAGGATCACAGTCCTTCAAAACAGGCCTTCTACAACTTTACAGCATTTAGGTGTCCACACTACCTGGCTCTGAGCCCCTCAAGTATGGGAAATGTGTATTCTGCATTTCTATTTTTCAAAACACCCAAGAAAATCCCAGGAACATAACAGTTCAGAAAAGATTTGTTATATGAATACTCAAGTGGTATGATATTCATTATGTGATTTTTTTTATTGGGAAGCTTTTATTTAATACAGTGGGAAACTTGCCATGAGCATCCGTCGTACTGTTGATCCTGCAAGAATAGCACTTATATATACAAGGGCATACATCACAAGTGCAAAAGTGAAAGCATTCATTGTAACCACCATTTATATTTCAAGGAACAGAACGTTGTAAGTGTCAAAGCCCACCATGGACACACCTGTCTGTGGTTGAACAAGTGGAATTTTATTACTCACTGCAGTGAAGGAGAACACACGGTGTGGTGTCTCAGTAAGGGGGTGTTTAAAAAGACTTACAGGATGTGGGCCTCTTTTAGGTGATTGGGAGAAGGATTAAAGAAGCATGCTTTGCTCTGGATTAGATGCTATCAGGAAGAAGGGGTATCTGAAATTTTATCTATGGTGGGAGAGATGAAGAGAGACTAAAATAATTGGTAAAGAAGAGGCAGTCAGTCATATTAGCTGGGAAAGAGGGATGTTTGATGATTTCGCTGTTTGAACAATGTTCATGTTTTCCTTTCTAATTGGACATGATTAATGATTTTGTCTTTATCCATCACATTCACAGAGTGACTTTGTCTGATGTTTTTCTTCTGTGAAATTGTTCCTGTTTAACAGGAGAACACTAAGGCCCAGCTGTGAGTGATGGCCAGCTCCTCGGTGTAAGGAGCTGCCCTTTTCTCACCAGCATCCAAGAATCCTCTTCTGTTTCCTTCCAGTAGCTCTCCTGAAAAAGATAACCACCATCCTGATTTCTCTCAACTTAGGTTATTTGTGTCTGTGTTTGAACTTACCTAAATGAGTTCTCATGGTGTGTACTCTTTTAGGTCTGCCTTCCAGCCATTATTATCTTTATGAGATTCACCCACATTATTTCATCTACTTATAGTTCATTCTTTTTCATTACATTCTAGTATTCCATTCTATAGGCATACCACAGATCCTTTATCCATTCTACTACTGACCGAATTTTTTTTTTTACAGTTCTTGGCTATTGTCAATAAAAGTTGCTCTGAACATTCTAGTACATATCATGTAGTGCACATATGTAAACTTTCTGTTTGGTATATAAGTTGAATAACTTGATTATATGCTATGTGTATTGTTAACTTTTGAAACAAATATTTTTCAAAGTGGCCGTACCATTTTACATCCCCTCTAGCATGGCAAGAGAATTCCAGGCTGTTCCATATCCTCTTTAATACTTGACAGTTAACTCCTCCCTTTCTGTGACTCCAGTTAGCCATCTGTTGGACCTTTTCACCATGTGCCTCAGGTCTCTTTCTTTGCCTCTTGTAATTTAGTCATAATATTTTGTATTCCACCTCACTACTCCATGTATCACCTGTTTCCAGTCTGCTACTAAAACCATCTATTGATTTCTTACTTTCACTTACTGTACTTATTTTTTCTGGCTTTATTAAAATATAATAGACAATTAGTTGCTCGTATTTAATTGTACAATTCAATGAGTTTTTTTTTTCAATTATAGTTGGCATACAATAATATACCAGTTTCAGTTGTACATCCTAGTGATCAGAGATCCACATAATTTGCAAAGCAATCACCCCCACTAGTACCCCTCAGTCTAGTACCCCTCTTTCTCCTTACATATTTATTACAACATTTGAACCATCTTCCCCATGTTACACTCTATATCTCCATGTCTATTCTGCAACTATCCATTTGTACCTCTTAATCCCTTTACCCTTTTTTTTTTGCCATTTCCCCCAACCCTCTTCCCATCTAATAGCCATCAAAATATTCTCGGTATCTATGAGTTTATTGCTCCTTTTGTTGTTGTTGTTGATTTTGTTCTTTTGATTCCACATGTACATGAAATCATGCAATATTTGTCTTTACCTAACCCCTTTCATTAAGTACAGTACCCTCTAGGTCCATCAAGGCAATACTTTTCTCCACCCCTTCCTTTTAGTCTATGTAAGTCTTTTAATCTGAAGTGAGTCTTTTGTAGGCAGCATGTGTAGGGGTCTTGTGTTCTTATCCATTGAGCCACTCTATCTTTTGGTTGGAACACTTAATTCTTTTTCATTTGAGATACTTGTAGATAGGAATGTAGTTATTACCATTCTTTATTCATGTTTTTGATACATGTTTTTTCTTAAAGAAGTTGCTCCAACATTTCCTTTAATACTGGCTTGGTGGTGATAAATTCCTTTAGCTTACCTTTGAGAAGGTCTTTATCTGCCCTTCGACTCTAAATGATAGCTTTGCTGGATAAAGTATTCTTGGTTGTAGATCCTGGGTTTTTATCACGTTGAATATTTTGTGCCAAGCCCTTCTGTCCCACATAGTTTCTTTTGAGAAATTAGCTGCCAGTCTTATGGGTGCACCCCTGTAGGTAACTAACTGCTTTTCTCTTGCTGCTTTTAAGATTCTCTCTTTGTATTTAAATTTTGGCATTTTAATTATGATGTGTCTTGGTGTGGGCTTCTTTGAGATCCTCTTTCACAGGACTCTCTGAGCTTCCTGGGGTTGTATGTCTATTTCCTCTACCAGGTTAGGGATGTTTTCCAACATTATTTCTTCAAATAGCTCTTCAGCATCTTGTTTTCCTTCAGGTACTCCTATGACACGGATATTCTTATATTTAATAGTGTCCCATAGGCTCCTTAAATTATTATTATAGTCTTGGCTTCTTTTTTCTGGCCATTCTGACTGAGTGTCCTTGGCTTCCCCATCCTCTATATCAGTTGTTCAATCCTCTTCTTTATCCACTCTGTTGATTCTCTCTAATATACCCTTCATCTGAGATAATGTGTTCTTCATTTCTGACTGGTTCCCTTTTATAATTTCCATTTCCATTTTTATGTTTATCTCTTTGTTAAACTTCTCACTGAGTTCATGTACACTTCTCCTAAGTTCATTGAGCTTCTTTATAACCAGTGTTTTGAACTCTGCATCTGTTAAATTGCTTGACTCCATTATTCCTGGATCTCTGTTCTGTTCTCTTATATGGTTCCTGCTTTTCTGTCTTCCCATTTTGGCTGCCTTTCTGTGTCTGTTTCTATCTACTAAGCAAAGCTGCTAAGTCTCCCGGTCTTATTAGTGCGGCTTTGTGTAGTAGGTGTCCAGTGGCACAGTCCTGAGAGGAGTTCAGCTGCAGGCCAAGTTTAGCCCCAGCCTGTGCCCCTCTTGGGCCACTTGTTAATATTCAGCAAGCAATCCACAGATGCTGTGCTTATAGTTGTCTCAAGAAACCACACCAGAAACCCAGGCCAACTGCCACCAGTGTGAGTCTTGGCGCTGCTCAGCAAGGAGCACCTGACTCGCCAAGGACACAACTGGATGTGGCTTGCGTGGGGTTGCGAGTTGGGGGAGGTGGAGTTTCAGGGAATCCTCTGGGCAGAGCAACTTCTGTTATCCAGTTTGATGAGATCTCAGCAATAGCGGTGCTGAGTTTGCACAGTGGGAGGTAGGGAAGGCTCAACAGGAACAATGGATACCACAGGCACTTTTGGCCAGGAGGGAGCCTCACCTCTGGCCCTCACTCCAACAACTCAGTGTACCCCTGTAAGTCCCTGGTTCCACCTCCCCCCCACCCCGTGCAGCCAACCTGGCGCTGGTGCTCAGAGCAAGCACCTCCCTCACCGCAAAAGTCTGCTCGCAGACTCAGCCCCTTTAAGAGGCATCTACAGCTGCCGGCTGCTGCTGCCGCAGCCTCTGTCTCACTCAACCACTCGGATGGGGCAGCCTTGCAACTTCACCCAGTTCTACCTCCTCCCATTGCAGGATGATTTTTTATTTCTCTCCCTAGTGGTAGGGCTTGTTCATCTAGATCCCAGGTGACTTTCCTTGCTGTTTCTGTCACAACTTTGATGTGGTTGCAAGAGGGATGAACAAAACCTTTATCATTTGTGCCATTTTTTCCCCTCCACTTACTGTACTTTTTAACTACAGACTTACCATGTGGTAATTTTTTTTATAGATTCCAATTGTCCGGTGACATCTTCCACTTTACCATCTCTTAACTTGAATATATTAATTTCCTAGTACTTTAAAAGTCAGTGTCTAATGAATGCAAAATCATGGTCCATTGAAGGCCAGTATCTATTGTGCTTTTTTTTTTTTTGGCCCAGGTTCTTGATATCATGACAGTTTCTAATTGAATGCTAAAATTTATGAGAAATCTTAATATCTCCCTCCATAAAGGATTCAATCTGTCCTCTGGTAGGCAACACAAAAAGGAGCAGATTACCTCAGCCAGTCAGGAGCTGAGTTGGTCAAGGCCAGATTGCAGTGTTTGAAAGGTTCAGTCAGCCTCTAGATTGGTTCCAGTCCCAGCATGAAGTATTCCAGGGGTCCCAACTACAAATCTGGGTTGTTTAATCTGGCGTGTGTGTTTTCCACAGTGCATTCCTCTTTATATGACCATATTTAGCTGAGCACCCCAGTGTCACAGTGACACTACACGATGTGTGGCTGATACTCAAAAGCATCAGGGAGTGGGATTTTTCTGGTCAGTAGAATATTCTAGTTAATAGAATTATTGGCTATTGTGGCATAGAGAATTATAAAATGCACCTCACACTGAGACTGTCTGGCGTATGCTGTCCTGCCATGGAATTAGAGTTATAAATGACTGCAATGGAATTAAAGAGTTGTAGTTGACTGTGGAGATCAGGTTCATTGTTCTTCAAAGCAGTACACTTTGAAATCTGTCTCTGTTTGATGGTCTTTGTTTTGAACATGCTTATTGTGATCATGTAGATACACAGAAATGTTAGTTGATGGCCTTGGGTTATAGCAGCTTTTATTATGCCAGTTTTTTCTATGTTTCCCTTTTCTATCTAAAGATACAAACATGCTGAAATGGATGTTGAAAGAAAATCGAACCTGTAGACAGCTAGACATAGCCTGGAATGTAGTGGATGTTCTGTAAATGTTGGCTTCCTCTACTTCTGATTACTACTGCAGATAAATGTTAATCCAGATCAATGTCACAAAGGTCAACAGAGCACCAACTGTTTGAGAGGTGCTCTGAGGGACTGCCAGGGAGATGAAGATGAATAAGACTGTCTTTTGATTACTAGGTTGAGTTTGGATTGGATTGTGTGCAGCAGGCCTTCTAGAGCCATTAAACGTTTCTGAGCAGTTGATGGATGGGACCAAAGCTTCCCTTTGGAGAACTGGAGGTGTTTGTGGGAGGTGGGAGGGCCAGGAACTTGGAGCAGCATTATTTGGAGGGCGCTAAGGGTGATGGAGGCAGAAGTAGTAGCTGTCAGGATGGAGTGGAAGACAGGTGTGCAAGGCAGAATGAATAGGCCCTGGCCACTGATTGTCTGCTGGGGCAAGGTGGGGGTGGGAAAAGGGAGAGTGCAGTTTGAGATTGAGCTTGGAGGACAAGAGAAAATGATAGCACCTGAGAGAATGAGCTCAAGTTTTAGTTATGCTGCATTTCACGTTGCCTTCAGTTCTTAAACCTGGGGAGCTTGGTTCAAAGTCATTTGCAGAAAGGAGATGTGAACACAGAGGATAGAGGGGGACCAACAACACCAAGGTGCCCAAGTAAAAGAGTAGCAATCTTGCTGTCTCTCTCCCTGCTCCTGACTCTGGGGAGCTATCTACTGGGCAGTTGGTATCTATCTTCTACATCTTTCTCTATGCTCACATAAACACATATATAATAAATATGCTTATTGGAGCAAAACTTAGTGTCTCCCAGCACAGTGTACTCTGCTCTGTCAGCCAAAGACTTTTGCTGGAGTTCTCAGTGGATCTGGGTTTGGCCACCCTTTGAGTTCTTTTTGCTTATGAGATGTGCATACCTGTGAAACATGCTGACC
>NW_011889438.1:78474-81208 GCF_000151845.1 Pteropus vampyrus | reverse complement strand
GGTATGTCATTGTGGTTTTGATTTGCATGTCACTAATAGAGATGTTGGGCATCTTTTCAAATATTTGTTGGCCATTTGTATGTCCTCTAGGGAGAAGTGTCTGTTCAGGTCCTCTGCCCATTTTTTGATTGGATCATTTGTTCTTATACTGTTATTGAGTTGTATGAGTTCTTTGTATATTTTGGATATTAGGCCCTTATCGGAGGCGTTGCTTGCAAATATATTTTCCCATTCGGACGGTTGTCTCTTTACCGACTTGAAGATTTCTTTTGTTGAGCAGAAGCTTTTTAGTTTGATGTAGTCCCATTCAATTATTTTAGTTTTTACTTCTCTTGCCTTTGAGGTCAAATTCATAAAACCCTCCTTAAGTCCAAGGTCCTTGAGTTTAGTTCCTATGTTTTCTTCTATGCATTTTATTGTTTCAGGTCTTATATTGAGGTCCTTAATCCATTTTGTGTTAATTTTGCTGTGTCGTGACAGAAAACAGTGTAGTTTTCTTTTGCAGGTGGCTTTCCAGTTTTCCCAGCACCGTTTATTGAAGAGGCTTTCCTTTCTCTACTGCATGTTTTTGGCTTTTTTGTCAAAAATTATTTGCCCATAGAAATATGGGTTTACTCCTGGACTCTCGATGCTGTTCCACTGGTCTATGTGTCTGTTTTTCTGCCAATACCATGCCGTTTTGATTACTGTTGCTTTGTAGTATAATTTGAAGTAGGACACAGTGATGCCTCCAGCCTCGTTCTTTTTTCTCAGGATGGCTTTGGCAATTTGGAGTCTGATGATTTTTTGTTCTATTTCTTTAAAAAAAGCCGATGAGATTTTGATGGCGATTGCATTAAATCTGTATAATGCTTTAGGTAACATGGTCATTTTAACTATGTTGATTCTTCCAGTCCAAGAACACGGAATATCTTTCCATTTCTTTGTATCTTCGATTTATTTTAATAGGGTCTTATAGTTTTCATTATATATGTCCTCCACATGTTTCGTTAAATTTATTCCTAGGTATTTTATTCTTTTTGTTGGAATTGCAAAAGGAATTATTTTTCCCACTTCTTTTTCTGACACTTCATTATTAGACTATAGGGACGCTATGGATTTTTGAACATTGATTTGTATCCAGAAACAAATTACTATATTTGCTTATTGTTTCTAGTAGTGTTCTTGTGGAGTCTTTAGGGTTTTCTATATAGAGGATCATGTCATCGGCAAATAGTGACAGTTTGATATTTTCGTTTCCTATTTGGATGCCTTTTATATCTATCTTTCTTTTGTCTGACTGCACTCGCTAGGACCTCCAATGCTATATTGAATAACAGTGGCGATAGTGGACAGCCTTGCCTTGTTCCTGATCTTAGGGGGAAGGTTTTTAGTTTTTCACCACTAAATATAATGTTGATTGAGGGTTTGTCATAGAAGGCCTTTATTATGTTAAGGTACTTTCCCTCCAAACCGATTTTGTTCAGAGTTTTGGTCATAAATCATGCTGTATCTTGTCGAAGGCTTTTTCTGCATCTACTGATGTGATTATATGATTCTTATTTTTTAATTTGTTTATGTGGTGTATCACATTAATTGATTTGTGTATGTTGAACCATCCCTGTGCCTGTGGGATGAAGCCCACTTGATTGTGGTGTGTAATCTTTTCAATATGTTGCTGTATTTGGTTTGCTAGTATCTTATTTAGGATTTTTGCATTTTTGTGTTCATGAGAGATACTGGTCTGTAGTTTTCTTTTTGTGTGTGTGTTATCTTTACCAGGTTTTGGTATCAGAGTAATATTGGCTTCATAAAATGAGTTTGGATGTATTGCCTCCTCTTCGATTTTTTGGAAGATTTTGAGGAGAACAGGTATTAAATCTTCTTTGAATGTTTGGTAGAATTCATTGGTAAAGCCATCTGGTCCTGGACTTTTACTTTTTGGTAGATTTTTGATGATTGTTTCAATTTCCATACTGCTGATCAATCTATTTAGATTTTCCAGATCTTCCTGATTCAGTCTAGGAAGGTTGTACTTTTCTTCTACATTATTAAAGTTTGTGTTATATTCTTTTTCATAGTATTCTTGTATGATCTTTTGTATTTCTGCGATGTCAGTTGTAATTTCCCCTCTTTCATCTCTGATTTTGTTTATTTGTTCTTTTCTCTCTTTTTTTTTAGTGAGTCTAGCCAGGGGTTTGTCAATTTTATTAACCTTCTCAAAGAACCAGCTGTTGTTGCATTTATTTTTTCTATTTTTTTTGTTTTATTTTCAATTTCATTTATTTCTGTTCTAATTTTGATTATTTCTTTCCTTCTGCTGACTTTAGGCTTCATTTGTTCTTCCTTTTCTAATTTTTTAAGATGAAGCGTTAGGTTGTGTATTTGGGCTTGTGCTTGTTTTTGGAGATAAGCCTGTAATGATATGAACTTTCCTCTTATGATCGCTTTTGCTGTGTCCCAAAAATTTTGATATGTTGTACCATCATTATCATTTGTTTCTGTGTATCTCTTGATCTCTCTTTTTATTTCTTCCCTGACCCAGTTATTCTTCAGTAGCTTGTTGTTTAATCTCCATGTATTTGTCTTTCTTCCTGCTTTCATTTTACAGTTGATCTCCAGTTTCAGAGCATTATGATCAGAGAGTATGTTTTCAAATCTCTTATATTTGTTGAGGCTATCTCTGTGTCCCAGTAAGTGGTCAATCCTTGAAATATTCCATGTGCACTAGAGAAGAATGTATAAGCAGCTGTTT
>NW_011889438.1:76786-78137 GCF_000151845.1 Pteropus vampyrus | reverse complement strand
ATGATTTCAGGGCAGCATGGCTGGAGCGGAGGTAACAGGTAGCAGAGAAGTAGCAAGATGAAGTCAGGCTTTTGAATGAAAGCCTTGATCTGACTGTATAACTTGCTAGCTCCCAAAGGCTGTAAGGCTGTTATGTTAACCCCTTAGTAACATGAGCAGAGGTTGCTTCCTTGCATGGGTAAGCCCATAGAAGGCCTGTGTTGGTATCTGCCATTGTTAAGGCATGTTTAATGGTTCCTGCCTCTGCAAGAGAGGCCTGATGAAATTGATTTGCCATTTCTGATGTGGCCCTCCTCCTCCACGAATCTTTCTCTGTGCAGTGAAACCAGTGCCTAGGTTTCTGGCTAACTAAATTGTCTTTTCGCTGGGTAGCCTCCTCTATTAACAATCCATTTTCATAACTGCGTGATGCCCAAATGCCCTGACCACTGATAGCAGGGTAGGGTGGCTCCTACAAAAGGTCTGGGGACCCCCCTCCTTCCAGAGCCCTGCCCGCTTTGGGGGTTTAGTTAATTTACCAGGATGGGCATTGCACTGTGCCTCCGCCGTGTCTTGTCTGGTATGACCCGAGGGATGGTGCACCCAGATGGGCAGAGTGTACGCCAACGTGGTGATTTCCACACATCTTTGTGTCCCAGATGCGTCGGCCTGTATTTTCCAGCCCTGATTTTACCAAAGTCCTGACCAAGTAGTTACCCCATTAGCTACTGAGCAGGAGTCAGTGAACTATAAACCTTAGGAAAATGTTTGTCAAGAGCATACTCTCTTGCTAGGAGTATCGCACTCAGCTCAACCCACTGGGCACTTTGGTATGTCCCCCGTATAGGTTTTAGAGTGTTTGAATAGGGGTGACAGGCTGTGACTGTCCATTGTTTGGTCCCTTGTACCCCATGCTTGCTTCGTCGGTAAAGGAAGACCATTGCATTTCTTGTTTTGAGGGTGCTGACCATCCTTCATCTAGTTCCCATCGAGCAAGGGGAAGAGGCATTACTAGGGTTTGGGCAAATTAGCCTCAGTGGCAGGGAGCTTGTGACACTCCAGTAGGGCTGGCTTTAGCTCAACCCTGTAGATACCATTTCCGTTTTAATAAGGAGGCCTCTGACGCTGATCCAATTTCATAGGGAGCCTTTTCCGTTACGCAGGGCATATTAGGAATCTCGGTCTTTGGGGTAACTCTCTCTGCCCTAGAAAGGGCTTCAGTTTCCAAAAGTGCCCTGTACGCTGCTGGGAGTTGCCTCTCCAGTGGCAAATACATCTGGGCTGAGACTGGGTGCCACTTACAGCAAAAGCCCATGGTAGATTTGCCTGTCCATTTGGTCCAGAGACCCCAGGAAGTGAAATTTGGGGTGAC
>NW_011889438.1:70550-76736 GCF_000151845.1 Pteropus vampyrus | reverse complement strand
TGAATAGGGGTGACAGGCTGTGACTGTCCATTGTTTGGTCCCTTGTACCCCATGCTTGCTTCGTCGGTAAAGGAAGACCATTGCATTTCTTGTTTTGAGGGTGCTGACCATCCTTCATCTAGTTCCCATCGAGCAAGGGGAAGAGGCATTACTAGGGTTTGGGCAAATTAGCCTCAGTGGCAGGGAGCTTGTGACACTCCAGTAGGGCTGGCTTTAGCTCAACCCTGTAGATACCATTTCCGTTTTAATAAGGAGGCCTCTGACGCTGATCCAATTTCATAGGGAGCCTTTTCCGTTACGCAGGGCATATTAGGAATCTCGGTCTTTGGGGTAACTCTCTCTGCCCTAGAAAGGGCTTCAGTTTCCAAAAGTGCCCTGTACGCTGCTGGGAGTTGCCTCTCCAGTGGCAAATACATCTGGGCTGAGACTGGGTGCCACTTACAGCAAAAGCCCATGGTAGATTTGCCTGTCCATTTGGTCCAGAGACCCCAGGAAGTGAAATTTGGGGTGACGGAAACTTCTAATTGTACGTCCTGCCCTCGGGGCACTAGCAGAAGAGCTAAAGTAATAGTCTAGTTTATCTAGTGCCTGTTGCTGTTCAGGTCACATTTGAAATGGAAGATTTACAAGTGACCCATACATAGGGTCTAGCAAATAGTAAAGATGAGGAATATGTTGGCACCAGAATCCAAACTTTTCTACTCAATGTTGGGCCTCCTTACTGATGTGGGAAGTTGAAGCACTAGGAGCTTTTCTTTTACCAGACTGGGAGTAGTCCACCCTTCTCAGGCCCAAAGGTAGTCCCCAAGTTTAACAGACTGGCAGGGGGCTAGTACCTGATAGGGTGGGGCAGTTGCCCATCCCCTCTGAGTGAGGTATTCACTTAGGGTTGTGACACCTGTGAGACAGAGTCTTGGCCCTGTCCACTGAGGAGGATGTCATCGATCTAATGCCAAAGCCGAGTTTCTGTTGGGAGTTGGGGGGTACGCATCTAGGTTCTGTCTCCAAAGCCCATGTGTAATGGCAGGACTAGTGACATCCCCCTCAGGCATCTGGACAAAGCTGTACTGTTGACTCTCAATGGTGAAGGTGGATTGTGGTTGACTCTCCTGTGATATTTTCAGTGAACAGAACATGTTAGCCAAGTCCGAAACATTCAAAATAACCCATGTTATTTTGAATGTTGTTCATTAAGGGTGATATCTGGTAGACGGGTTCTAATAGAGGCGACACTCTTGTTCGATTCTCCACAGTCTGTAGTTAGCCTCCACTCATTAGTAGTGGCTGTAAGCATAGGCCACACCAGGGAGTAGAAAGATGAGACAGTAGGTACCCCTTCGTTAAGTATGTCAGCCATAACAGGCCATCACCCTTCAGTGCCTTGCCAAATCTGGTACTGTGGCATATTCACCACCCACATCGGTAAGGGGAGGTTGGCTGGTTTCCACTGGTTGGTGCCCACCAATACTGTAAAAGCCTTAGGCTCATCCATGAGGTTGCCTGCTGACTGAGAGGGTGTGGGAGCTGTCCTGGGCACTGACAGATCAGAGGCAGGTACTGAAAGTGAGGCTGCCTCTGAAGGGGAAGCCTGTCACAGGTTATAGTCTAATCCTAGTAAGTACTGTAATTGCTCCATTGATTTATCAGGAACATCTAATTTGGGGCCCTCTTGTCCCTTAGGGTTGAATTTAGCCCGTGACATTTAAGTTTATGTGCCAACTTGATTGGTCCACAGGGTGCCAAGAAATTAGGGCAAACGTTATTATGGGTGTGTCTGTGAGGGTGTTTCTGGATGAGATTAATATTTGAATCTGTAGACTGAGTAAAGCAAGTTGGCCTCCCCGATGTGGGTGAGCCTCATCCAATGAGTTGAAGGCCTAAATAGAACGAAAGGCTGATCTCTCCGTGAGTAAGAGGGAATTTCCTCCTGCCTGACTGCCCTGAGCTGGGACTTTGTTTTATTCCTGCTTGTGGACTCACCCTGAAACACTGGCTCTTCCTGGGGCTGGAGCCAGCAAGTCTTTGGGCTGGAACTACACCAAGGGCTCTCCTGGGGCTCCAGCTTGAGGACTGTAGATCTTGGGACTTGCCCACGTCCATAACCACGTGAGCCGATTCCTTGTAATAAATCTCCTTCTGTATGTACATACGTCCTATCGGTTCTGTTTCTCTGGAGAATCCTGACTATTACATAACCTCTCTTATTTTCTTGGGGTTCATACTGAAGCAGACAGAGGCCAGGCTGCATTTTGTTTGGCTTAGGAGTGGGGCAGCCTCACTGCTGATAGTAATTTTTAGGACAGGTGGCCTAAACACCTGGTTCTGAGTTTGTCTTTCACGCGTTTCTATTAAGTCCAGGGCAGCTATGGCTTCTTGAATTGGTTTAGCATACTTCATCATCACCAGTAAAGAGGATTAGATTTGTCAGGAGTCCCAGGACTCAAGTCACCTTGTCAAGTCATCATGCTGCATGCCATTCTTTGTGAGATAAGTCCATTCCGACATCCTCACTTTGGTGGAAATCTTTGACCTCAGCTAGCGCTTTCCACTGACAGCCTTCCCAGACAGTCATGAGGTTTCATGTAGGGTGGGCGGCCCTCTAAGCCATAAATATAGGTATACGTGGAACAAGGTCCAAAGCCGCCTTTAGAGTGTCCTTTCCACCTTCCTCGCTAATTGTGCAGGATCCTTTAGTAGGGACTCCATTTTTCCATCCCTTACTGTGGCAGCCAATTGTTTAATTCCAGCCGCTGTTAGGTGGAGATCCCTCCCCTCCAGGTACCTTGTATACAGCCCTGCAAGCCCACTTTTCATTTGGTTCCTGGGCGAGGTCCTTAAGAGAGACTGGGCCTCAAGGCAAGATAGAGAATGTATCTCTTTCTTCAAATGAGAACTAATCTGTCTTTTTTTGACCCTCCCCTCTTGTATCTCCTGTCTTTATTACTTGAGGGTCACTGGCAGAGAGGGTAGATTCTCCTTATCACTACTGTCGTGGCATTGTGCCACCTGGGCTTCTGGAGGGCACCAGTCCTCTTCTTCATTTCTGTCTCCATTTCTGTCTCCTGTTGGAAGGGCTATAGTCTTAGGTCTCACTCAGAAGGTGAGGAGGGCAAGGGAACTGCTGGAGGACGAGAGGGATCACAGAGGGAACTTATGTGTCTAGGTGATGTCATTCATCAGCCAAGTGGGAATCTCTGGGTCAGTGAGCTCTGAAGGGCAGCAACCACTTGGGTCTTTCACAGTCCACTGTTTACCTTATGTATTGCCAGTAGATGTAAGGTGAGGTTTTGTGAGGTATGCAAAGCAGATAGACTTTAAATAGTGAAAAATCTGCTTGTTTGGGCTATTTATAAAATAATTGGATGTGTAAAAATTTAAGTTTGGTACCAGTGGGCTTTAGAGATATTGGGTCTCAGCCTGCAAAGAAGAAACAACCTAGGGGACAAATACACAACAGAGGCCATCTTTGACTCATTTATATAGCAGGTGAAAGCATAATCCATCATACTAGGTCCTTAGGGATTCTGGCATCAAGGTTTAAAGGTATAGTTACAGTTTCTCATTTAGGGTTTATTCCTGCTTCTGGCACCTACAGTTGTAGCCCTGGTCCCAGCACCACTGCATCTGGTAGGAATGATGAAAGTTGAGGTGATGTGAGGAAAGGGTTGTATAGTAGTACCAGCATCTTCCTCTATCCTCTGTGCTTCATACCTCTTAGAAAAATAGATGAATCTATCTAGTAGGGACTCTCCCTTGGCTCCTATTATGTTAAATGTGAGCAAACATTAATGAAAGGATGTAAGCCAGCTCTCTATGCCCTTATCTCCTTTGTTTTAGACAATTGCCTGTTCCAATTCTCTATCAAACCAATACTTTGAGGGTGATATGCAACATGATTTATCCATTTGATGTGATATCGCTTTGCCCATTGTTGGACACTATGAGCTGCAAAGTATGATCTTTCGTCTTAAAAAGTGTAACTCAGTGGTCCCAATTTTTGTAGTATCTTCTATTCCAGTCCTTTTATAGTATTCTGAGTACAGAGTGTCTATTCCTGTCAAGACTCATTTATAAAATAAATGATAATTAGGTGTATAATAGAGGTGCTAGCTAACACTCCAGTGGTAACCATATGGAAATATACTAAATGCATCAAATCAACACCATCATACACCTTAAACTTATATAATGTAATATGTTAATTATATCTCAAGTGAAAAACTAAGAAAGACCCATTTATAGCCTCCTGGAACTACCAGATGTAGTCTGACATAGTAAACTTGCCAGGTATGTGTAGGTCCATCCCCAGGGGAATCTGCCCCATTGTTATCTGAAGTCTCTGTCCCTCTTGTTGTCAGACAATACAGTTCTTATTGACTTTTTGTGTGTCATTGGGTACTAGAGGAATATGTCACTGATCTGCTCATCTCTGCATTGCTGCATCTCTCCCATGTCCACTCATTTCGTAGACCCAGGTGGCCACCTCAAGCAAGCATACCAAGATATCCACTTGCCATTTCCTTTGGATCCTGGAAAGACGTTCTTCTGATGGCATTGACGTGTTCTACTTTATTTAAATTCCCCTAGTGATTTCCATAGGGCTGTGCCTCATATGCAGATCTCTTTAATAGTCCAGTTTTCTATTGCCCATCTGCCTGGCCATATGGCCACTACCCATTAGTAAGTAAAAACTCAAACATAGAAGCTCTTATCCTTTTTCAATTCTCCCAATGCTGCAAGGAAAACAGCATGCAATTCAGCCAACTGAAACGATTTGTTCTCACTTTCTTCAATCAGAATTTTTATATCAGTCAGTTGTAGTGTGGTGGCTATCTGTCCACCTTGGAACTGCCATTTGTAAATAAAGCCGCTTTTTGTCAATAGAGAGCTGTTCATAGGACACCACCCATGTGGTAACGGGATCTGGTAGCTCCTCAAGTGGTTCTAAAGTCAGCTCTAAGTAAGAGTCTACCTGCATGTGAATATAATTTTTTATATTCCTCTGTTAGTGTGATGCTATATAAACCATTTCCATTTTATTATGGAACTCTTCTGGGCATGGCCTTCCTTCTTGGAGTGTTTCTCTGATATTACTCAAGATGTTATAGGTCTTTCATATTTGAAGATTATTTTATGCCTTCATCCATAGGGACAGTTTCAATGAATGCTTACTAGTAAGTTAGTAATTGTCTCAACTGGTATCTACTGTATTTGCTGTGTCTGGAAATTTTCTAGTCCAAAATGCTAGTGGTCGCCACTGGGTGGCACTCATGGACTCCACTGTATCTCTTTTTTGTTCTATACTGTTTCAAATTAACAACCCATGTGGGCTCTGGCAATTCTATAAGTTCCCATTTAGCATGTTCAATTAATACTGGCCGAACAGTGAATTTACATGCCTTCTGTTTTACAATACTTGGTAGGAGAAGTGTTTCCCAGTCAGACATCATCCCAATAATACATTCAGGTAAGGGAGATGCAACCACTTTGTATAAAGTCCGTTCATGCATTTAAATCTTCATGCAAACTTTCATTTTAATCTCATCAACTATTGCATCTCTACATCCTCCCAATTTAACTATGGCCCCTGTTAGGACTTCACCAGTGGGTTTTAGAATAACTGTGCATTAAGCACCCATGTCAAGGAATCCCAGAAAGTTTCTTCTCTCACTGGCCATTTTACCTACACGTGTACATGTGGCCTTTGGTCCTTGTGGCTCCTTCATCAATCCTCATCCTGATTAATTTGGCAAACCATCACCCCTGGCAAATCAAGGTCAGTTTTCCCATTGTTATCTTTGCTTTCTAATTTTTAAATTCCAAATTAAGGAGAATGGATTTGTTTAGGGCACTTCAGTATTGGAGGACTATAAGAGGGACCCAATGGTCTATTCAACTTCCAACAGAGCTTCATTAACACCTCGGTTTTAGTTCCATCAATTTCTGCTTTATTAATCCCATTTTTGATATGCATTTAAAGATTTCCATCTTGCCCAAACAAGTCCCTTGACTCTCACTTTTGCATTTCCCCATTCTTTTCTGAGTTGCTTTAATTTTCTTAGCATCTATAAGATCCATAAAGGGAAGCTGATGATATTGATCCACAAAATGAACTAACTTCTTGCTATGACTTTGTTAAATTAATATTTGTTAAAGTGCCCCAGGGAGCTGGATTGTATATATGTA
>NW_011889438.1:63568-70500 GCF_000151845.1 Pteropus vampyrus | reverse complement strand
TTTTTTTTTTTTAAGTAATTTCATTTTTGGTGAGCTGACCTCTTTAAGGATTTCCTGTAATGCATCTACATTTAGTGTAGAATTTCACAGAGCATATATCAGGTACAGCAATAATATAAGTATGAATATTTCTAACATTTGGGAGAACCAGTGTGGGGTAGGGGTAGATTTAAAAAGAAACAACTGATCTATCCTATAAAGCCATTATATTTTTGTACTAATTTGATTACTTATCTATCTTCTTGATCTACTATTAGTTGTACGTTATGGTAAATATGTACAGAACTATTTAGCATAGAAATTAACTGATAACTAAATCCAGTTTTCCACAGCTAATCATTCTCCATCAGTCTTACATTCTGAAGAGGCTTTAACTCAATCTCCCAATACATTTGATCATCAATATCACTACTATCACATGAGTTATTTACATAAGGCAGTTGAATCTTACCAATAGTGCTATTGTTATACCATATCACAGTATGGTCAGGGAGCAATTCATTTCAAGTTAGTAAGAATTACAGAGGTATTTGCTAGGCCTTCTCAACAGAATCAGCTCTTGCCCATATATAAGATAGTCTGGACAGGCATCATTATAATTTGCCATAATTTGGTTATTTCTGGGCTCCATGTCGTCAGTTGGGGACAAAACTAGTCATCCTACTTCAATTAATGGGACTGGAACTGGCTTTCTCTGTAACTGTTATATATACTGCTTTGTATGCTGTTATAGAGCAGGGCCTACCTCCCTCCTATGCAGAGGACGCAGGTGGTATTCAGGGACAGGTTCTTATCTCTGATATCTGTACTAAAGGATGTATCTCATTATGATCTATTCTTGGGGCAATGGCAGTCATAGTACATTGATATATGTTACAAGGGCCCCCAGAGACTTCCATAGGTTTAGAGGTCCGTAAGTGTGTCCCTTAAACCTCAACAGTTGGATGGCAGGCAACAGATTGCCCCATGGTCATTTTGGCCTCCATCTGTATTAAAACAGTCAAGAGGTCCTGTTGGTTTAGGGTACACTTTCTGCATGCTGGATCCTAGCATCATCCAGCATTATGTTTTTTAGTCCGCTTGACCTACTTCACTAAAGGGCTTACTATCATCCTTTGCTGTCCTCCTAGACGAGAATCCCCCTAGTCTGCTTATTCTAGTTAATCAACCTTTTTCCTCTGAATGTTGCTCCTCATTAAAAGTGAATTCAACTTGTCTCATGATATCTAGACTAGCACCTATCTCCCTTAAAGCCTTTTTCTGTCTTGTGGGCCAATGTTGTTTAATCTACCATGCACATTGTTGCCATTGTGTACTAATGGCATGAATGCAATTAGTTTGTACCCCCAAATGTTGTGACCTTCTACTAGGATTAGATAAGTGGTAGACACATTTAGATGTAATCTAGTCTGAGTATGCCATTAGGCCTTCCACAGCTTTCCCCATTATAGGGTGGGTCTGTCCTCCAGGGAATTTGGACCTACCATGTGATGCCTACTGCTTTAATACCATCTGAAACCCATTTTTTTCCTATTCTGTTTAATAGCTTTCCATCCACAAAAAACAAAGGCAACATGTACTTGTGCATAACACATGGTGGCATGTCAGGCATTATAGTCCATTATAACCAAAGACCTTTCTAAGCATTCTGTCATCAAGGTATATAGTGATACAGAAATCAGTCTGCTGGGTGATGTACATTCACACAGTCTGATGGCCCGGTAGGGAGTAGTCCCCAGAAATACCTTCCCAAATGATATACTTTGTAGTAGATGTATCCTGAAAAACAAGAGTCAAAAGATACTGGTATGTAGATTTCTATTCAGTCATCAACAAGTGGTCCAGTTCATCATCATATGGTATGACCAAAATGTATCCCAGAGTGATGCCACTCAGGTTCCAGGCTTCCATTCAACATTGTTAGGTTCCAAAAGCAGGGGTGGTCTTGGCAAACATATGACTTCACCTTTTCGAGCACCTGGTATAATTGTGCTAAGAAACAATATCATTCTTTTGCTTTGAGCCTCTCTCAAGGCACCAGTGTAATATTGAATTTCCTTCATTGCATAAACCATTTATTAATTATTTTCCCTTAGCAACTATTTCTCCTCTCCATTTGTCATTTATTTTAATCCAAACTTTTCTGCTTTTGGAAGATATTAAGGTCAGCTACTGTGCCAGTTCAGATTGCCAGCAGCAATAACAGTCTGGCAATGCTTCCCCACTCAGTCCATTACCATTCATATGGGGGTAGGGTTACATGGATACTGAACTAGTGGGCTATTTTGACTGCTAGGTAAAACAGTTGTATTTACTCTCATATCCTGTTTGCTTCACTCATGTATTTATGCTGGGCCCTTTGTGTCCTTTTCTGTATGGAAAAATATGGATCCACAGTAGTGAGTTGTACCTTCTAACTTAGTCCAGTGATCTGGAAATCTGTCCGTTGTAGTATGGTAGCAAGGAGTTATTCTTCTTTTGCAAAGAGATGTTTCTTTGTCCTTCTGTGGGGCTTCTTCTGTTTTTCTTTGGCTCCCCTGAACTGGAGAGCGTACATGGAATTTCCTCAGCTCCCCAAACCTATGGGTTTGATGTGGGGATTTACTTAGCTCCCCAATCCATGGAGATTGCATGTGGGGATTTGCTTGGCTCTTCACCCCAGAAATTGTGCATGGGGTTTCCCTTGGCTCTCTGCCCTGGAGATTACATGAAAGGCTCCCTTAGCTCTCCAATCTCAGTTTAACTATCTGTTAATCTCATGGGTAACTCATTCTGTCAGGTGTCTTCTCTTCTCTTTTTCCCTGCATACTACATACCTCTCCCCCCATTGCAACCACAGTTTTTCATAATGAGCCTTCATTTCTTCTCTTTTCCTTTACGCAAACTATTCTATCCTTTAACAATTCTTCCATCCCTGAAAAGATCCCAGAATCTACAGCATTTCTTCACTCAACTCATAGCACATTCTCACAACCCTACTCTTGATTACTGATTATGTGCTCCCTTTTCTTTGGAAGCCTCCAGTTTCCCCTAAATTCCTATGCCATCTTAGATTTAAGGGTATCCTTTGTGCTATCACTCAGGGGGCCATTAGCTTTTCTTCCCAGACTTCAAAAGGAATCTCCTTCAACCTCAATACTTTTCAAAAAGAACAATCTATGCTTAACTAGATTGCCTTCTTTTCTCACCTTAACTACTCTATTATCTCTTATTTAAGTTTTCCAGACTATAGATGAGCCACAAATTCTCCAAAAACATGTCACAACTACAAACTTAGGGAAAATCCAGGCCCCATAAGGAGCTTATGGCCTTCCTTTCTCCTCAGGTTCTCAAGAAGCCTTAGAGCAAGAGGCTAAGTGATTGGGAGTAAACCTAAATAATTTGCTGCAACAAACCATGTATGGGCAAACTGCATGCCTATAGCTGCTGGGCCACAGTGTGGGACACTCAGAAGTTCACCAGCATTCCTGCATCTTCCATGCTCTGCAACAGGAAACAACCGTGACTGTGGGCAATTTTACCAAAACCACCAATATTGCCAGAGAACTACAGGAACTCCTGTGAGTGGTCCTTCATTATTGTCTTCTCAAGGAGGGCACTTGTGCAATGGTCGGAAGCCACTGCTGTGTACTTGTTCCCCCAAACCTCTATGATGTCTATGCCATCAACAAAAACAGACATCCCAGGAAATTCTTCATGTTGCCACTGTCATCCTCATTCCACTATCTGAATATACTCTAGGCCCAATCTAGGAATCTTCCCAGCTGGCTCTCTCTAAACTTAAAATCTTGGTTTTACTCCTTTATTCGACTTTAAATAACTAGTATTTTATTTTATTCCTAGGTATGTCTCTTGTTGAATGCCTAATCCCTAACGCCCTCCAACAACTGTCAGCCTGACAGCACATTTAACAAAGATACAGTCCTTCAGCAACGACAAGAATGTAAAGGCCAGTACCCCCTTGAAAACTATTTGAACCAAACTCAACTTCTCAATGACTTTTATTCCATCCCTAATAGTGTTTATTGCAATGGGGGATGGAGATGGTTGCAATAAAGTGCAATAGTGTTTAAAGGGCCTTTTTCCGTCTTAAGCAATGGGGAGACTGAGCATTCACAATTACCCATTGCTTACCCTCTGCTTTGTCTTGGCCAAACTTCAGTCAGGCTTCTCTCTTCCTACAAGTTCCTGAACTCTGCTTGCGCCAAAGCCTGGGCAAACACAAAAAAGTGGAATGTGCCCCTCTTCTCAGGTTCTCTTGGGAATTGACTAACAACAGCAGGACATTTTTCTGTCATACCCCGTTGGTCATTTCCCTTTGCTTGTCCAACTTCCCCTCCAAAGATTCTGCTTATCTCTGCTTGCCTCTTCTTTACTTTATAAAAGCCTTTTTGTTAGATTTTGAGACCTGTGTAGATCTTATGGTCACAGCATTTTCTTTGTTGCAACCATCTCCATCCCCCATTGCAATAGTCCCTTTTTCTCCCTTGCAATAATACTTTTGGAAAAAAAGTTTCTCCTAAGTCCTTATTTTTTTTTTGTTTTTCTTTGATAACCAACATGCAGCAATATGTGTTAATAAGGGCCCAGACATCATTTTCAGCAGCAAATAGATAACCTAGGGTTATGCTGTTATCTAACACTATGGTTGCTAAAGTATGGTGAGACTCGGCCGAGTGTTCCAGTCCTTGGGCAATTTATTTAATTTGTATGGATAATTTCTAGGACATGGCTATCTGTGTTTCTTTTCATTAGTGTGTGGTGTCCTGCTCATATACTGTTCTACTGCCCCCCAACTCCAATAAGTGATCCTAAAGTGGTTAGCACCAGGAGAATAGTGTGGTTGGTGAGGTCAAGTCCTTGGGGGGTTCTGCTGATGAGTAAAATTCTACTGGAATTTGTAGTAAAATGCAATGTCCAGTGTCAGAGGAAGGGAAGCTTGTAGTAGGGGAAGCACTTTACAAGGGATTCCCTTACAGGCCCACCAGGCTCCCTCTGTTGTCTGTATTCTGTGTTCCTGTAAAGGCAAGTCATGCAGCTTAGTGTAACTCCAGGTAGTATTAACAGGAGCTTATAATATTACAGCCAAATAAATGTGCATGTTATCTACCTCATATTCAGCACCTGACAACTCAAATGCTTATGGGTTCAGATCCTGATTGGCCGCATATTTGAAGTAAAAGTTGGCCCATAGGGTTACAAGGCACCTGTGAGTCACAAACCACATGTTAGAGTCTGATTTAGCCAGAATAGGCATTGCTAGTAGTCATAGAGATAGGAGGACAAGGAGTGCTAACCTCAGTGTTGGTGTCTGGTCATGTTAGTAGGGCTGACTGACCCAGATATCCAACAGCATAATTTCTGTGGTCCCCATCCTGATCCACATTGTGTGTCTCCCTGTGGCATGCATATGGCATGTTGTTTCCAGACAGACCTTGTCAGCAGTAGCATGTAGATTGCCAAGGCAGGGTGATACATTGGCAGGTGCGTAGTTGGCTGGCGAGGACAGAAACTTCTCAGGTAAGGAAAGAGCACAGCAACAGAGTAGGGAGAAGTTGGAGGTCATTTGTGAGCAGTAGTAGGGCATCTGATTGTCCCTTGGGAACTGGCCAAGTGCTGTTACCTGGTATGGGGGTGATTAGTTTTACTTCATGGATGTTGGGGGAAGATCCAGGATTGTTCTATAGACCTTTTAGTGGTGAACATGGGCAGCATATGAAGACCCCTCTCTCTCCAGACAGTGGTGAGTGATTTTCTCAGCTTATCCTGGATGAGTAGCAGAAGCAGGCTGAGGATGTTCCTAGACTCAGTGGTCCATGGCAGGTCCCCATCAAGATGGAGGGGAAATTGGCTAGGCTAGATTTTCTATGAGAGAGAAGGGAAAGGTGAATGTATCTGGATGAATATTCCTTTGCTGTGAGTGGCAATGTCAGAGCTCCCATGTCTATGAAAACTGGCAATTGGGTTGTATCTACTGAGGGTGTGTACACCAACAGAAGTCACAGCATCTCTATTGGTGAGCTCTTCATTTGTTGTGAATTTTTATATGGTGCAGTTATGCCATAGGGCTTTGAATTTAATGTAATCAAGAATATGAGTAGTATTTTCAAACTTGGGGGCCATTGTCTTACAAGTTCTCTCAGGAGCACTTTTTTTAAAAAACACTATTATATTTTTCTCTGATTCCTGCTGCTGTAAGAATAAGGGTAACTGAAAAACCCAGGCTATGCTATTTTGTAAGGCCTAGTGTTGTATTTCCTTTGCAGTGAAGTGAGAGCCTTGATCTGATTGTATAACTTGCTACACTCTTGCCATATGGCAATCTTGCCATATCTCTCCCTGCTTCTGACTCTGGGGAGCTATCTACTGGGCAGTTGATAGCTCCCCAGAGTTATGAACTCTGATAACTCTGAGAAGATATCTTCTACATCTTTCTCTATGCTCACATAAACACATATATAATAAATATGCTTATTGGAGCAAAACTTAGTGTCTCCCAGCACAGTGTACTCTGCTCTGTCAGCCAAAGACTTTTGCTGGAGTTCTCAGTGGATCTGGGTTTGGCCACCCTTTGAGTTCTTTTTGCTTATGAGATGTGCATACCTGTGAAACATGCTGACCTCCAGGAGATTTGATGGTATGGAAGTGGGGGCAGTTTCAAAGTTAACTGGATTTCCCCATCCTCATTTATTCCAAAAATGTTTCTTTTTTTAACATTATGGCTGTGGCAGAGATTATTCAATCAAGAGATCTCCCAAGGAGGGAAGGTGCACTTTAGGAGACTGTGTCAGGACCACTTGTTGAGCTACCCCTCCACACCAGGGAATTCTTCTTGAGTTAAAATCTGAAGGCTCTGGGGTATGATTTATTAAAGGAGGCAACTTCCTTTATAGATTGACTACAAAAAGAAATCACCTACTCTTTACAGATTG
>NW_011889438.1:61713-63518 GCF_000151845.1 Pteropus vampyrus | reverse complement strand
GTTTCTGGCCATCTGGGTGAGATGGAAGGAGACTGAAACCCCAGATGCCCCTTTGAAGGACCCATGGACAGGCTTTCTGACCTGAGGACACTTACCTGGGACACAAGTGATTCAGCATAGGCAAAAACCATCTGTGGATCGCTTTGTAGTTCCCTTTGGGTAGCCCTGAGCAATCAAAAGCAGCGGATGACCTTGGCCTATGGGGGAGCCCCTCCAAAGGGGCCACAAAACCAATGCATCTGGAAGCTAGCACCAGACCACAACGGAGCACCTCCTGACTAGTTCCAGTAGTGATACACAAAAAGGGTGGTTGCAACAAATACACAAGCCTGCTAGGGCAAATCCCACTCATTGGGTCAGCCCCCACACAAAAACTCTTATCCTGAGGGTGCAGCCAATTCCCACAATTAGTCAGCCTGAACGTTAATCTCACTCACTGATCTACTAACAAAAATAAAGGCTTGGCGACAACAGAAGATCACACACACGAAGGTTATGTCCAGAGCTCCTGGCACAAGGGATCAGGGAGAGTGCACAACTGGGGCCACACAGTACACCTTCCACATTAGGCCATCTGGCCAAGGCTGAGAGACGAAACAAATATTCCTGACACTTAGAAATGAACAGAGAGGCTAATAAAATGAGAAAACTAATAAAATGAGAAAGCAAAGAAACATGCTGCAAATGAAACAAGAGAAAACTCCAGAAAATAAGCTAAATGAAATGGAGGCAAGCAACCTACCAGAGACAGAGTTCAGAATAAGGGTTATAAGGATGCTCAATGAACTTATGGGGAGAATGGATGAGCACAATGAGAACCTCAACAGAGAGATAGCAAGTATTAAAAAGGACACAGAAACCATAAAAAAGAACCAGACAGAAATGAGGAATACAATAATTGAAATGAAGAATACACTAGAAGGTTTCAACAATAGATTGGATGAAGCAGAAGATCGAATCAGTGAATCGGAAGACAAGGTAGCTGAATACACCCAATCAGAACAACAAACAGAAAAAGAATAAAAAAAATGAGGATAGTTTAAAAGACCTCTGAGACAATATGAAGTGTAAAAATATCTGAATCATAGGAGTACCTGAAGAGGGAGAGAGAGAGCAAGGGATTGAGAATCTGTTTGAAGAAATAATGACAGAAAACTTCCCTAACCTGGCAAAGGAATTAGACACACAAGTTCAGGAAGCACAAAGAGTTCCAAACAAGAGGAATTCAAACAGACCTACACCAAGACACATCATAATTAAAATGCCAAAGGTCAAGGACAAAGAGAGAATCTTGCAAGCATCAAGAGAAAGGAAGCTGGTTACTTACAAGGGTACCCCCATAAGAATGTCTGTTGACTTTTCAATGGAAACTTTGCAGGCTAGAAGGGAATGACAAGAAATATTCAAAGTTATGAAAAAACAAGAATCTACAACCACGGATTCTCTACCCAGCAAGGCTTTTGATTAAAATGGAAGATGAGATAAAGAACTTCCCAGACAGATAAAAGCTTAAGGAATTCATCACCAACAAGCCAGTATTACAAGAAATGTTAAAGAGACTTCTGTAAAAGGAGAAGGGGTAAAAAAGAAAATAGAAATAACAAATACTAATAACAAAATGACAGTAACAATGTATCTATCAGTAATCACTTTAAATGTAAACCGATTAAATGCTCCAATCAAAAGACATAGGGTAACTGAATGGATAAGAAAACAAGACCCATGCATATGCTGTCTACAAGAGACCCACTTCAGACCAAACGACACTCACAGACTGAAAGTAAAGGGATGGAAAAAGATATTTC
>NW_011889438.1:28880-59693 GCF_000151845.1 Pteropus vampyrus | reverse complement strand
CTATCAAAATACCAATGGCATTTTCAGAGTGCTAGAACAAATAATCCTAAAATTTATATGGAACCATAAAAGATCCTTAATAGCCATGGCCATCTTGAGGAAAAAGAACAAAGTTAGAGGTATCACGCTACTTGATACTACAAGGCTACAGTAATCAAAACAGCATGGTACTGGCATAAAAATAGATACATTGATACAGAATAGAGAGACCAGAAATAAACCCACACCTATATGTTCACTTAATGTATGACAAAGGAGGCAAGAATATACAATGGGGTAAAGAGAGTCTCTTCAATAAATGGTATTGAGAAAATTGGACAGATGCATGCAAAAAGAAAGAAAGAAAGCAAGCAAGCAAGCAAGCAAGCAAGCAAGAAAGAAACTGGACCACCTTCTTACACCGTATACAAGAAAAGACTTAAAATGGATTAAAGACTTAAATGTAACACCTGAAACCATAAAACTCCTAGAAGAAAACATAGGCAGTAAATTCTCTGTTATTACTAACAGTAATTTCTTTTCAAGTATATCTCCCCAGGCAAGGAAAACAAAAGAAAAAATAAACAAATGGGACTACATCAAACTAAAAAGTTTTTGTACAGCAAAGGAAACTATCAACGAAACAAAAAGACAACCAACTAATTGGGAGAAGATATTAGCTAATAATACATCTGATAAGAGGTTAACATCCAAAATATATAAAGAGCTCATACAACTCAACAACAAAAAACAAACAATCCAATTAAAAAATGCACAGAAGACCTGAACAGATACTTTTCCAAAGAGGAAATACAGATGGCCAGTAGACATATGAAAAGATGCTCAAGATTACCAATCATCAGAGAAATGCAAATTAAAACCACAATGAGATATCACCTGACATCTCTCAGAATGGCTATCATCAATAAATCAAAGAACAAGTGTTGGCAATGATGCGGAGAAAAGAGAACCCACATACACTGTTGGTGGAATAGTAAATTGGTACAGCCACTATGGAAAACAGTCTGTAGGTTTCTCAAAAAGTTAAAAATGGATATACCTTTTGACCCAGCACTTCTGGGTATTTGTCCAAAATTGCACTTCTGGGTATTTATCCAAAGAAAACCAAAATGATAATTCACAAAGATTTGTGCACCCTAATATTAATGGCAGCACAATTTACAATAGTCAAGATATGTAAGGAACTCAAATGCCCATCAACAGATGATTGGATAAAGAAATTATGGTTCATATATACAATGGGATATTACTCAGCCTTAAAAAAAAAAAAAAGAAATCCGTCTACGGCCATGCCACACTAAATGGGCTCGATCTGGTCTGATCTCAGAAACTAAGCAGGGTCGGGCCTGGTTAGTACTTGGATGGGAAACCACCTAGGAATACCAGGTGCTGTAGGCATTGAAAAAAAAAAAAGAAATCCTACCATTTGCAGCGACATGGATGGACCTAGAGGTTATTATGCTGAGTGAAATAAATCAGACGGAGAAAGATAAATACCATATGATTTCACTTATATGCGGGATCTAAGGAACAAAACGAATAAACTAATCAGAAAGAGACTTACAAATATAGTGGACAATTTGGTGATGGACAGAGTGGAGGGGGGTTGAGGGGCTGGAAGAATGGGGTGAAGTGTTAAAGAAGTACAAATTAGTAGTTGATGATAGATGGTCACGGGTATGGGGAGCACAGCAGAAGGAATGCAGTTAGCATTAATATGATGGCTAGGTGGAGGGCTAGGGGAGGGAGGGAGCAATTGGGGGGATCGTTTTATGAACTATATAGATATCTAATCAATGTACTGTATACCTGAAACTAATTAAAATAAATTTAAAAAATAAAGTTTTATATATATATACTTGTATTATATTATATAATTGATTCTGTTTCTCTGGAGAACTCTAATACATCCAGTGAGCCAACTTCTCAAAAATTACATGTCATTTCTAAAGTCCATTGGTAACTTTTACTTCTAATAATAGATGCTATACTTGGTAACCATCTAGGTATTAAAGGTTCATAAACTCCCATCCCCTCATTCTTCCTTTTCTCAAACAATATCTTTGCCATTTTTCAGTCAATTAGGGTCATTCTAGTCAATTTCACTTCCGATATCAACTATGGGGTCTCCAGGAGCACTCTCGGGTTTGATGATTCAAAAGGACTCAGAACTCAGAAAAGTGGTTATACTCATGATTATGGTTTATTACAGCAAACAAAAAGAAAACCCCACACAGATTAAAATCAGCAAAGGAAAAAGGTGTGCAGAGAAGAGCCCAGGAGAAATCAGGTGCTAGCTTCCAGTTATCTTCTCTCACTGGAGTTGCACAGACAGTACTTAATTTTCCCAGCAACAATATGTGACAACAAGTTTTAAGTATTGCCAACCAGAGAAGCTCACTGGAGACTTGGTATCCGGGATTTTTATTGGGAGTCAGTCACATAGGCATGGAACACCATGTTACTTAGTTACTCAGTCTCCAGCCCTCCAGAGGTCAAACCCATACAGCATGGCACAAATCCTCAGACATACAAAAATGTACATTCACCATAAATTAGAGCGTTAGCATAAACTATGTGATGTGGCCCAAGGTCTCAGGTATACAAAGATGCTCTTATTAGGCAAGATATGCCAAGGACTCAGAGGTTGTCTCCCAGGAGCTGGTTAAGGGCCAATCCCAAATATGTTTGGAAAGTGCAGGGTTTGAAAAGCCAAGGCCTGCTGCATTGTCTTTACTGTACAGGAATTAACATCTCTCTAGGGACTGTATCATTTTCTACTCCTATTTAGAATGGACACAATGGGAAGAACAGAGTGTTCAGAGACCAGGGTGGCAAGCATTGGAAGGTGTAAAAATGTCTCTTCATATGAACATATAAATTTTAGGATTATTTGTTGCCCTTCTGTGATCTAGCAATTCTATTTCTATTTTTAGAACCTCCCCTTAAGGCAATGATCATAAATGTTCAGAGATTTAACTTCAGGAATATTCATCAACTTTGTTTTTAACACCAAGAAATTGGGAATAATCCACATTCCAACCATGAGGGATCAGGAAAAGAAATGGTATCTCCAAAGTGTGGAATGCTGGAGGATCATTAAAAGAAATGTTAAAGATGATTAAGATATTCATGAGACATAACAACCAAATGATACATGTGAGCCCAAGATTGAGGTCTAGATTAAGGGTCATTCGTAGTGGAATAGTTTTAATAGAACCATGTTCAAGGTCAAACCAGAGGGGCTGTGTTGGTACAATAGTAAACAAGGGCTTGGGTTCTAGTTCAGACCTGATAGACAAGGTTGTTGTAATATTTAACAAAGACCCATATTCAAGGTAATACCAGAAGGGCACTAGTGGTGAATGACTTATTAGAAGCCAGGGCTATAGATCAAAGAGAGAGGAGCACTGATGGTGAAATAGTTAAAAGAGGCTCATGTTTCAGAGCAGAGACATGAGACATTGATGGTAGAGGAGTAAATAGGAAAAACTGAATCCTAGGCTAGGAGGCCATTGATGGTAGTCAGGTTAATAGTGGTCTCATTTTGAGATCTAATTCAGAGGAACACTGATGGTGGACAGGTTAACAGAGGTCCAGGATTTGATAGCAAATGTATATATGTGGGTCATAGAATCCTACATAATTATGTTGAGCTACAGTTATTTTTTTCTGAGCTTCCTAGAAGCCAAGACATAAAGGGAAGGAAACAAACTCACTTGTTTTATTGATCTCATTCATATAGAGAAAGTAAGTCACTTCCTCAGAAGCAAAGATTTACTGATGTTGAGGTTTCAAGACATTTCTCTAATGGGTCAGGCTCATCAGCAATCTTGTGATAAATACAGGGATAGTATTGCTCTGCATGTGACTTAAAATATGTCTTAATGTCAGCGAAAGGTGTCCTACTGGGGCAGAACTAAAGGGATGTGACTCTTCAGGAAACAAGAGCTGTGTCAGCACAAGCAGGTCTCTTATGTTCTGGCCCAATACAAGGGTAAAACCTTAACAGTCAGGAAGAATTGGTAAACCCCATGCCCTTCGAATTATTTTCCAATATGTTTTTTTCCCATCCGGGATTTAGGCACAGCCTGAGCAAACCATAGGTCTGCCCTTTTCCTTTTCAGGCTCAGAATTCATGATGTCCCTGACTATATTCTAAAGATTAAGGTCTTTCCCTTCTGCCCTTTTAAAAAAAGTCTATATTGTTTTGTCATTTTTTCCCTTTCACTAAAAAAGTGATATAGAAGTGGCACCAAAAATTCAAACATTTTTAGGAATGTACAGCCTAAAAAGAGGAAATATGATATCATATCACCACTCGTTCCCGGTAAATAATTCTATGGTGACTTTGATTAATTTCCATCTATATACCTCCCTCTCTCTCCCTTGTTCTTTATATTTACATACACATGTAAACATATAGTTAACATAAGTCTTCCTTTTGCTAAAATTTGCTCATTATATACAAACTGTTTTGCAACTCCCTGTTTTCCCTTTATATAATATTGATAATGGTAATAGTAATAATGATAATACAGGTGATAATGACGACAATAATATTAGTGGCAGTAACTGGAGCTAACGTGTAATGAGCTTACACTGTATCTGGCATTCTACTACATATGACCACCTTAATCCTCACATAAGAAGTGGGTACCATTATTACCTACATTTTACAGATGAGGAAACTGAGTCCCAGAATGGATAAGCAAGTAGCATGGGGTTGCACAGCTGGTCACTGGCATAACTGAAATAGTCCCTACTCAATAGAAGATATTTCACTACCAGGGCACAGAGATATTTTTAATGCTGCATATTTTTTCTTGTAGGTATGTGCCATAATAAATCAGCCCCATATTCAAAGACTTCTGTGTAATTTCTATCACAGAGTAGCAGTGATTTTTCTTGTAATCTATCTTTGTATACTGTGGTGAGCATTTGTAGATTTTGTTTCAAGGGTTGGCATATTTTGAACTTTCATAGACATTGTTAAATTGCCTTTTGAAGAGTTAATGCAATTAACACTCCCACTAATAATAAATGAAAATACCTTTTCTAATCCTTTTGTCATGTTTTTAATCTTCGCCATCTGATAGTTGAAGATATCTAATTTCTTTTGTTTGTGTTTATTTATTATCAATGAGGTTGAGTATCTTTTCATATTTATTTCCTTTTTATATTTCTTTTGTGAATTGTTTTATATACATTGTTCTTTTTCCTGTGGGTTTTTAAATCTTTGTCTTACTATTTTTTAAACCTTTTATGGAAATAAAAGTTAGGTAAAAATCTTTGGCGGTAGACATTTTATTGAAGGATACATACAAAGTAAATAATGGGTCCAGTTTCATGAATTTCTACAAATTGGAAACACCTGTGTAACCAGGACCTGAATCAAAAAACAGGAAATAAGCCATCCAGAAGCCTCCTTCATGCCACTTCCAACCACTATCCCCCAACTCATGGGTAACCACTTTCTGAATTCTATCATCACAGATTATTTTTGCCTGTTCTTCAATGTCATATAAATGGAATAATATATTATTATTCTTTTGGTTCTGGCTTCTTTCACTCATCATAATGTTTGTGAGATTCATCATTATTTGATGTATCAGTAGTTTGTTCTCTTTCCATTGCTATATACTATTTCATGGTATAAATATGTCACAGTTTATCGATTCTACTGCTGTAGGATTGCTGGGTCCTAGGTTAGGGGTATGCTCAGCATTAGTAGATTCAGCTAAAATGTTTTACATAGTGGCTGTACTATTTTATTCTCACCAACAATATATGCAGGTTCTAGTTGTTCCACATTCTTGCCAACATTTGGGGTTTTGGTCTTAATTTTAACCATTCTGTTGAATATAGTGATATCTCATTATGGTTTAAATTTGTATTTCCCTGATGACTAATGATGTTGAGCACCTTTTCATATGTTTATTGACCATTTAGGTATCATCTTTTGTAAAGTGTTTGTTTAAATCTTTTTCTAGTTTTCCTATTTGAGTGTCTATATTTACCTTATTGATTTGTAGGAGTTATTTATAGTTTCTATAGTATAAAGTCCTTTGCTAGATATAGAAATTACAAAGAGAGAAGGCTTTTTTGAAATTATTAAACAGTAGATTTTCTCTGAAGAATATTTGCTTTATCTTAAAAATATTGTCACTTTAATTTCTATCAAACAGATTGAAAAAAAGTATGCAGTTACAAGAATTGATGTCATTTGAGGATGTGGCTGTGGACTTCACCCAGGAGAAGTGGAATCATTTGGACTCTACTCAGAGGACCCTGTACAAATGCTGGAGACCTATAGCAGCTTGATCTCTGCAGGTGAGGACAGTTTCCCTGAGTAATTCACAGTATATCAAATAGAATAAATTTCCATCTCTGAAGTGTTTGAATATTTTGACCTCAATTGACCTCAGGGACTAAAGTGTCTTAATCCCTTTTAGACTGAACAAGGTGTTTGTATTTTCATCTCTCACGTGGAATTTATGCTTATTAAAATGTATCTCCTTAATTCCTTTGAGGCTCTGAAGCCCACACAGATGTGCCCAAGTCTTGGATTATTTCCCATTACAGGGTATCCTGTTACCAAACCAGATGTGATTGTCTCTTTGGAGTAGAGAGGACTTTAGATCATAGGGAGAGAAATCCCAAGTTCGGGTTGTACAGGTAAAGAAGAAATGAACAGGTGGGAGATGATGAGAGTAAGCTCTCAGTGGGTCACTAACGGCTGGACATCTTTGAAAGCTCAGAAATATCTTCCTAAAGTATATAAACTTTTTTTTGCTAACTTCAAACTATTAGTTTTGTGAGTTACTGTCTGATTGTAGTCTTGGAATGAAATGGTGAGGAATTAGACTATAATCTAGCCTGTCTTTTGGCTTATTCTCTTGGTCACTTCAGTTATTTTCAGCTTTCCTGAAAGTCTCTTTCCATTGTACTTGAGTCCCCTCCCTCCAAATCCTGGATCGACCACCTTTTCAAAAATCCTTTTTTCCTATTCATGGCTCCCTAAACCTACATTTACCTTCTCTCCTCAATTTTAAGGTATTTTTCTTAAACAACCAAAGTCATTTATATTTATTACTTTCCTGTTCTAATTTATATTAGAAAAATTTATTTTTCTCCCTCAAGCTCAGACTGTATGAGAGACATGTACAGATTTCTTTCTGAATTGTATCTAGACCAGGGGTTCCCAACCCCTGGGCCACAGACTGGTACTGGTCCATGGCCTGTCAGGAACTGGGCTGCACAACAGGAAGGTGAGCAGCAGGTGAGCGAGCAAAGCTTTGTCTGTATTTGCAGTTGCTCCCCAGCATTAGCATCATCACCTCAGATCATCAGGCATTATATTCTCATAGGAACATCTGTCCTTGGTGTCAAAAGGTTGGGGACTGCTAATCTAGATTTAAAAATAAAAGTCAACCCTACCAGAGGCCTGCTTATGTCAAAGGTGTATTCATAAGGTATAGCTTCTTTTATTTAGAAGTCTGGAAACTTGATGACCAGCTGGAGGGGCACCAGGAAAACCAAAATAGATACCTGAGACAAGCTATATTCATTAATGAGAAGAATGTGACTAAGGAGAGAGGTCATCAAAGTAATGGATTTGTAAACCCACATCCTCAGAACATATGGGTGGCTTCTTCATTACATGCACCCTATACATACGACTCTATGGGAAAAGTTTAAAGATAATTTAGGCTTACTGAGTCCTAATAGAGGCTTTGCAACTCATATGTTATAAATGTAATGAATGTGGGAAATTATTAATTCATGGCAGGCATGAGAAAAAGAATAGAATGAAACTCCATGACTATAATGTGGGTGAGAAAACTCATAATCATAATCCACCGTTTGTCCAGCATAACATACCTCAAGCTGGAGAGAAAACCTATGAATTTCATGAGTGTAGAAATGCTCTCAGCAAGAATTCACTCTTTATTGCTCATCAGATCACTCAAACAGGAGAGAAACCCTATGAAGGTGCAGAATGCAGAAAAGCCTTCAACAAGAAGGCATATCTTAGTGTACATCAGAGAACGCACTCAGGAGACAAACCCCTTCAATGTAATAAATATGGAAAAATCCTTCAGAGAGAAATCAACATTGTACATACATCAGAGAACACATACAGGTGAAAAACCATATGAATGCAATAAGTGTGGCACAACTTTCCAAGAAAACATAAAGCTCATTATACATCAGAGAACTCACACAGGAGAAAAACACTATAAATGTTCTGAATGTGAGAAAACCTTCAGAGAGGAATCAACACTGTGTAGACATCAAAGAACTCATACAGGAGAGAAAACTTATGCAGAAAACTTATAGCAGAGCCTTTACCCTTAAGCTGAGTCTCAGTGCTCATCAAAGAATTCATACAGGAGAAAAAAAACCTGATGGATGTACTGTATGTGGTAGTCTTCTCCTGGAAGTCATATCTCATGTTACGTCAGAGAGCTCATACAGGAAAAGAAATTGAGAATCCTGTAAATGCAATAAATGTGATAAAGCTTTCTTCCAGAAATCATATCTCATTATTAATCATAGAGTTCAAACAGGAGAGAAACCCTATAAATATGATAAATGTAATAGAGCCTTCAAAGAGAAGTCAAAACTCACTGTACATCAGAGAACCCCTGGAGAGAAACCGTATGACTGTCCTGAATATGAAATAAATCCTCTTCCAGAAGTTAAGGCTCATGACGGATTAAAGAACTCAGAGAGAAGAGAAACTTTGCAAAAGAACTGGAAATAGAAGATCCTTCATAAAAAAGTCAAAGAAGAAGAAAAAGGTGAGGTGGAGGATCATGCTTTAGCTAAGGTATTCAGGGAGGGCCTTTCTGAGGACATGGCATTTTGAGCTTAGACCTGAAAATGAAGTGCCAGACATAGTGGGGGTGAGAACATTCCAGGCAGAAGGAATAGCAAGAGTCAAGGTCCTGATGCAAAAAAAAACTTGACCTCTGTATTTGTTATCATGGGTATATACTGAATGACTATTTTATATCAAAGAGGTTCAAGTCTGCAATCTTTTGAAGCTTTGAATATATGAGAGCCTTCGGTTAAAAGCCAAACCTCACTGTAAATCTGGGCACAGGTATCAAGAGAAACCCAATTTATTTCAATAAATATAGTCCCATGGAAATGATTAGAGAAATAGTCCAGTATTAATACAAATTCTTATAAAAATTAATAAAATCTATGAATAAGAATAGCTGTTTTGACACATCTCATAATGGGGAATAAGTGTCATCTCCAAGAAAATAGGGTTTACCAATGGATATAAAGTTATAGATTTAAAGATAACCACTAAAGGAACAACAATTATAAATATACCATAAATGTTATTAATTATTAGAAAGGATGCATAATCAGAATGATGTACAGAAAACGATACTATGGCATCAAATCCAGTTTCCAGAAATAGCAACAGGTGATAATACCAATATTTCTGCTCCAGCCTGTTCTACAGTCAAGATTTTGGCTGTGTTTCTAGGTGTGGACCCTCCCCCTTTCTGAGCTTGATCATGCAGTCTTCCCAGAAATACTGGATAGAATTTTAGGAAATCCGCTTCTTATATAAATTCACCAGAGTTTATTTCTGCTGCTTTCAATGAATAACTATCGCATTCAGAAACTGGTACTCAGAGTGATGGCACCCTTTGTGGACCCTCAAGGAAATGAGAGATTTGATTATGTAGGTTGGTTGGGGCTAAAGCAACAGAAATCTAGCTGGCATTAAGGAAAAGGGCTTGGGAATTCCTTGACATGCAGTGGCAGATAGGTGCTTTAATGACCATCTGTGTTTACCTTGGATGAAGTAAACATTGAAAACAAGGCTTTGGTTAGTTGAGTATCCACCCACAACCAAAGAGTACAAAGGACTGCTACCTCATGGGAGTGGCTGCTTCCAATGGGACTGGAGGCACAAATAGAAAGAGTAGCAAGTTCAAATTACTAAAATCTTTGCTCAAGACAAAAGCTGAAATCCAGTTATTCTATAAAAAGAAATCATTAGATTTTCCAGTTAAGATGGTTGAGTAGGTAAATGCTATGCTTGCCTCCTCTTATGACCACATCAAAATTACAACTAAACTACAGAACAACCATCATTGAGAAATGCCTGAAATCTAGCTGAACAAAAGTCCAATAACTAAAGACATACAGAAGAAGCCACCTCTAGACTGGTAGAAGGGGCAGAGATGAAGAGTGGGCTGGTCCCATACCCGCACATGGCAGTTGAGAATTGGGAGAGATAGCTCAACTGGAGGTTCCCCTGGGGGAGTAAGGGGTCCCAGCACCACAATAGGCTCCTCAGTCCAGGGTTCCAGACCCAGAAAGAGAAGTCCCCACAATTTCTGACTGTGAAAAACAGTGAAGATTATGGCTGAGTGAGATAGAGGGCTGCAGGATTCACAGGGGTCTATTTTAAAGGGTCCATGCATGGACTTACTTGCTTATAGACTCACTCACTCTGGGCTCCAGTGCTAGGGCAGCAACTCAAAAGGCCCCAAGGACGTACAGGGAAGAACTGAATTGTCAGGCTGGAGGGGCAGCTTTCTCCCAGACAGAAGTGCTGGCAGAGCCATTGTTCCTTTGTTGAGCCCTCTCTCCTCCAACAGGTAGACACAAGCGGCCCCTATATCTGAGTCTCCATCAACTTGGCTAATACTGGTCACCCTGCCATGGTGATTCTGAGATGCCACCCCACTCAACATGTGGGCCCACCCAAGCTGTTTCCAGTGGATTTTCCACACGAACGGCATGTCTTGGCTCATGTTCAGACTTTCCTAAAATCAGTCAAAGGTTCACAAACCCTAATCAAGCAGCTTACGGCCTTAGTGTGCCCCATACCTCATGCTCAGCAGCCCCAAGCCTGGCACTAGCAGTAGCTGGCTTTGGTTCACAGCTTGGCCTCTTGATGTACCTAAAAACTGTGTGCAGGTGGCAACCATCTCCGGATTGCTTTGTGGCTCATGCCATGTGGCCCCATGCCAGGCACAGGCTGTAGTCAAACTTAACCTGTGATGGGGCCCCTCCCAGGAGGAACTGGGGCTCCCATACCCGGTAGCCAGCTTGCTGGAGGACCACCTGGGGCCACATCCAAGGACAACACACCCAAAAGACAGACTGAGCAGGCACCAGAGCTCTGCTAAAGTGAATCCTGCTCTGTAGTGTCAGCCCCTGCACAACAGCTCCACTGTAGTCACAGACAGTCCTCACAACCAAAGAGCCTGAGAGTCAATCTCTCCCATTGACATGCAAACAGCAACTGGGGTTCAACTACAGCAGGAAGACACATACAACCAATACAAGGAACACACCTGGAGCACCCAGCTCAGGTGACCAGGGAAAGTACACCACTGAGACCCACAGGACACCCACTACATAAGGCCACTCTGCTAAGACTGGGAGACAGAGCAGCCCTACTTAATACATAGAAACAAACACAGGGAGGAAGCCAAAGTGGGGAGACAAGGAAACAGGTCCCAAATGAAAGATCAGAACAAAGCTCCAGAAAAAGAACTCAACAGAATGAAGACAAGCAATCTACTAAGTGCAGAGTTCAAAATACTGGTTATAGGGATGCTCAAAGAACTTAGAAGAGTAGATGAACTCAGTGAGAACTTTAACAAAGAGATAGAAGACATAAAAGGGGAGATAGAAAACATAAAAAGAACAAGTCAGAAATGAAGAGTACAATAACTGAAATGAAGAATGCATTAGAGGGAATCAACAGTAGATTTGGTGAAGCAGAGGATCAAAGTGGTGATTTAGAAGGTAAGGTAGCAGAAAACACCCAATCAGAACAGTAACAAGAAAAAAGAATCCAAAAAATGAGGATAGTTTAAGGAGTCTCTGGGACAACATCAAACATACCAACATTTCCATCATTGGGGTACCAGAAGGGAAAGAGAGAACAAAGAATTGAAAACCTATTTGAAGAAATAATGATGGAAAACTTCCCTAACCTGGTGAAGGAAATAGACACACAAGCCCAAGAAGTGCAGAGAGTCCCAAACAAGATGAACCAAAAGAGGTCCACACCAAGACATATCGTAATTAAAATGCCAAACGGTAAAGACAGAGACAATCTTAAAAGCAGCAAGAGAAAAGCTTAGGTACTTACAACAGAGCTTCCATAAGACTGTTAGCTCATTTCTCAACAGAAACTTTGCAGGCCAGAAGGTACTGGCATGAAATATTCAAAGTGATGAAAAGCAAGGACCTACAAACAAGATTAGTCTACCCAGCAAAGCTATCATTTAGAATAGAAGGACAGATAGGTGCCCAGACATGAAAAAGCAAAAGGAGTTCATCACTACCAAATCAGTATTACAAAAAATGTTAAAGGACTTCTTTAAGAAGAAGAAAAGATTTTAAAAAATGAATAAAATGTCAGTAACTACATATCTATCAACAATTATTTTCAATTGAAATGGATTTAATGCTCCAACAAAAAGACATAGGATGGCTAAATGGATAAGAAAATAAGACCCTTACATGTGCTGCCTATAAGAGACTCACTTCAGATCAAAAGACACACACAGACTGAAAGTAAAGGGATGAAAAAAGATATTTTATGAAAATGGAAACAAACGAACAAAAAATCTGGGGTATCAATACATATACCAGACAAAATAGACTTTAAAACAAAGGCTACAACAAGAGACAAAGAAGGACCCAGCTATCCCACTTCTGGGTATTTATCTGAAGAAACCCAAAACACTACTTCAAAGGGACGTGTGTATCCATGTTCATTGCAGCATTATTTACAACAGTCAAGATACTGAGGCAACCTGGGCATCCATCATAGATGAGGATAAAGAAGAGGTGTTACATATATACAATGAATATTACTCAGCCAGAAAAAAAGAATAAAATCTTACCATCTGCAACAATATGGATGGACCTGGATAGTATTGTGCTGAGTGGAGTAAGTCAGACAGAGAAAGACAAATGCCATATGATTTCACTTATATGTGGAATCTAAGGAATAAAATAAACAAAAACTCATAGATGCATAGAACATTTTGAGGGTTGCCAGATGGGAGGGGGTTGAGAGAGTGGGTGAAAAAGAGGAAGGGATTAAATACAAATTGGTAGTTACAAAATAGTCACAGGAATGTAAAGTATAGCATAAGGAATACAGTCGATAATATTGTAATAACTATGTATGGTATCAGATGGGTACTAGATTTATTGGGGTAATCACTTCATAAGTTACATAAATGTCCAATCACTATATTGTACACCTAAAACTAATATAATATTGTTTGCCAACTGTAATTGAAAAATAAAAAATTATTAAAAAAAGAAACCATTAACTTGCACATCCATTGAATCCCTAGACTAAATTCCCAGTGTCGTTTGAAACTTATGATATTGATTGTAAAAGAGGGAGTTGGGGGATGAGTTAGAATGGTAATATGTGGGAGGATGTGGGAGAATGTGAGAACTTTAAACTTTTAATTCCCACTGAGCTTCCTGAAGAGACTGTATCTGCCTTAATTAAAAGACCCCACAGTGACCTCAACTGAGAGTGATATTTTCTAAGGGAAGCCAATTTTCATGGCCCCAACCTCTACCCTTCTATCTCCAGACTTATAACTGCCTTGTGTACCAAATACTTTATGTACTTTACAAACATTAATTCATTTAATTCTCCCAACAACCCAATGAGATAGTCGCTATCATTATTATCCTCATTTTACAGATGAGGAACTGAGGCATGGAGATATTAAGTCCCTTCCCCAAGGCAACATAGTTAGTAGGTGGTAGTGATGGTATTTGAACCCAGGAGAACCTATGCTCTTAATCACTACACTATCTTCCACATCCCCTACCACCCCAAGTGATCTGGTGTCCCCTGATTAGAGCTTTGAATATATGGAAGAAGTGACTGAATGGTGCTATTTCCAGGCATTGGAAAAATGAAAAATGTCAGGCATCAGAGGTTTCTTGCACTGTTTATAGGTACCATCTTTTATTAAATACACAGAAGAAAGGAAAATAAAATCTCTATCTCTGGGAAGCTGAGTCATGAAGTCATTCTCTTTGTGTTAGGTTTCGCATGCATATTACACCCCTTGAGCCATTCGGATAAATCATGGCCATAACAATGCTGGGTCCAAGAATCCCTGGGAAATGGAGGGAAGGAGGGAGGATGAAGTGGACAGGCTGATGAGGTGGCAGTGCCACTATCCTGGCTGTCCAGGGTCCATTCCCATGAACTTACCAGGCATTCATACCCTTCCGTGAGGATACCACCTGCTTGGCACACATGATGTCGTCCAGAATATGACGGTTGAGGAGGTCTGTGGGGAAGAGAAGGAATTAGTGATCCAGGGCATTGGGGATAGTGTGACAGTGTATGGAGGGCCTAGGAGTTCTGGGTTCCTTGGGCCCTTAATAACAACTACATTAGCTGATTCTGAATGACCTTGATTTACTTGTCAACTGGTTATCTCAACTGTCATGTTGGCTGGTTATGAATAACCTCAACCATCATATTGGCTAGTCCCAGACAACCTTAAACCCCATATTGGCCAGTTCTGGATGACTTCAATTGTCATTTTGTGTGGTTATGAATGATCTCAACTGCAGTGGTGGCTGGTCTGATATCACCCAGCACCATGTTGGCTTGTTGAAAAGCTACCCAACTGAAAGGTTGGTCAGTCCTGGTGACTTTAAATACTATGTTGTCAGGTCCTGGACAACCTCAACTCCCATTTTGACCGGTTATGATATGAATGACCCCAATCTCCATGTTAGCTAGTCCTGTTCAACCTCAACCATCATGGTGGCTAGTCCTAGATGATCTCAACTATCATGGTGGCTGGACCAGGATGTGCATAACTGCCATTCTGACTAGTTAATGATCTCGACCTCCATATTGACCTTTCCAGGACAACTGCAATTGTTAATTGCCTTTTTGACTGGTTATAAATAATTTCAACTTCCATATTGACTGATCCTCAACTTTTATTCTAGCTAATTCTGGACTACCTTAACTTCTATGTTGGCTGAAAGTGAACAAAACTTTCATTTTAGCTAGTATTGAAAAACCTTAATATTTATGTTATCCTGTCCTAGAGAACCTCAAACTCTATCTTGGCTGGTCCTGGACAACTTCAACATTCAAGCTGGCCAATCCTGGGTGACCTCTTTTGTCATTGTGGCAGGACTTGGACAACCTCAAACTCCATTTGGGCTGGTCCCAAATAACCTCAGTCTTGTCTTGGACAACCTTGAACACCATTTTGGCCAACCCTGAACAACTCCTACTGCTATTCAATTTTATCCTCAATACTACTACACTCTAGTCTGGAAGGTTCTCTCCTTTCTGCACAGAGGTACTTTGTTTCTGCTTCTATAGCCAGATATCTGCTTCTTCCCTCAGGGCCTAAACAACTTCAATCCCAAATCAGGACAATTTCTTCCTCCATTCCACATAGAGCAAGTTTCTGGTTTCCTGAGTCCCAGGAAACTGCAGCTTCCATTCTGGGTGTTGTTTGGGAGCTTTGAGTCCTCCTGACTTAGAAAACATTTTAGTGCAGTCTGGGTAAGGATACAAGGTGGTATCTCTAACAGCCCAGGCAACTCTACTTTTCCTATAATTTTTCTGCTTGTTACTGGAGATTATGGCTTAGACAATCTTGCCCTCTGTGGGTTAGGGAATGGGTTCAGGTAGGGCTTCAATGTGTCCCCATTGCTACTTCACCTTGACACTCTATGTGACAGAGGTTCTGGGTGGGTGTAACACCATTGTCGCACCACCAGGCGGAGTTCAGCTGGAAAATGCCATATTCACTGCTGCCGTCAGGATTGTGGTTCACGAAGGAGGTGTCAAAGCCACTCTCATAATGTGCCACGCACAGCCCTGGGGCAGGGAGGGGGGCAGATAGCAGGTAGGCATGAGTCCTGGGAATAGAGGAGGGTAGGAGGAGGATGGGGACAGGGATTGTTATTGTCTCAGTTGTGGTCGTGTTGATATTAGTGATTTTAGTGAGATGTCAGTAATAGTAGTTGTGATAGTATTCATGGTGATAACAGCAGTGATGACATCAATGGTAGTGATGGTGTTGATATTAGAGATGAGGGTGATAGTTATGAAGGAAATGATGGTGATGACATTAGGCCTGGGGAGATGATAAATGATAAGAGGGGCCTAGGTCTGAGTGTAGTGAGCGGCTCAGGGTGTGAGTGGGACATAGGGCAACTGGAGTCTCACAGTCTCCAACGCTGTAGCCCAGGAAGCCATTGAGGCCCGCATCCTCCAGCTTCATTGCTAGGTTGCAGCGTTCATAGATCTTGGTATCCACAGTGGCAACCATCAGCACGGTCAGGGTCACCACCATAGTGCCCCAGGCTTGCATCACGACACCCACAAGTCCTTCTAGCTGAATCCTTGCTCCAGATTCACCATGTACTGTTCAGAACTAGGGCATTCTGGAACTCAGCTCTATGAGCAAAGCTCCAAATGATAGAATCTGGAATACAGAAGCCAGTGGGCTGGGCATCTTAGTATATTCCCTAGTGCCAGATCTGTTAAAGATACATGCACACAAGGAAGAAGGATACTGATGTATACACAGATATGGAAGGAGACAAAAACAGGGAGAAATAGAGATGTCAGAAAGAGATGCAGAGAAAGAGGGGCTGGAGATACATAAAGGGCAGACATTCCCCTATATTCCTTAACATTGTCCAACTCCTGTTAATCATGCTCCAGCACTTGGTTACCTCAATTTACATTCACTCTGCCCCTCATCACCTCTATTCCGCCCTCCACTCTGCTAAGTGGTCAGCTCTGTTCACTACACTGTGCCTACTACTACCTCAGATTCTTCATGTTTTGCAAAATATGACAGCCATGCCCTCACCCTCTGCCCCCCATTACCTCCATTTACTCATTCTCAGCACCTGCTTCACCTCTTTTCATTTATTATGTATGCCCTGTTCCACCCTAATTTACTGGAATCTGCCCCATGTTATCCCCATTCAATCACACTCTGCCCCACATTACGTATTATATGTTATATATTACATATATACACTGTACTTTTTCACCTCTGTTCGCATTGTACGTTTTATTCCCCATTCATTTACACTGCAATTCATTCATATCCATTCACACCAAGCCCAAAATTACTGCAATTCCCTATTTATCATTACCCAAATTCTCTCACATCATATTCCTTCTTCACTTCCATTCACTCAGACTCATTTCCTACTTTCACTTCTACTTCCTGACACTGCATCAGATGACTCCCATTGACTCTCACATGGCCCATCCTTCAGCTTTGTTCATTGACTTTGGACCTCATTCTCTCCCTTATTCTCTTTCTGCTCCTTCATCTCTATTCTTTCTAATGCTGCCCCCCTTATTACCTTCATTTCCTGGACCTGTGCCTTGTATTACTACCAAACACTAGCTCAAGTTACCTACATATACTCACTCTATGCTTGGTTACTTCCATTCTTTCTCAATTTTCTCTTTATTCTCTCCATTTACTCTCACTCTGCCTCTCATTATCTCAAAATAATTTCTTTAATTTTTATTAAGTTTATTGGGGTAACATTGGTTAATACAATTATATAATTTTCAGGTGTACATTATCATTTGACATCTGTATATTCTACTGTGTGTTTACCACTCACAGTCCAGTTTCCTTCAGCTACCATACATTTGATCTCCTTTACCCACTTCGCCCTACCTCTACCCCCCTATATTTGACCCCTTTTACCCCATCTATCTCCCCCTTCCTCTCCCATCCCACTAGTAACCACTAGTCCATAGTCCTCTGGTAACCACTAGTCTATAGTCCATGCCCATGAGTTTCTGTTTGTTTGTCCTGTTTCTTTGTTGCTTTCAGGTTTATATCCCACATATAAGTGATATCATGTGATTTTCAACTTTTACTGTCTGGCTTATTTAGCTTAGCATGATTATCTCGAGGTCTATCCATGCCGTCGCAAATGGCAGTATTTCATTTCTTAAGGCTGAGTAATATTCCATTGCATATATGTACCATTGCTTCTTTAGCCAATCATCTATCGTAGGATACTTTGGTTGCTTCCATGTCCTGGCCACTGTGAATAATGCTGCTATGAATGTCGGTGTGCAAATATCTTTTTGGATATGGGTTTTCAAGTCTTTGGGGTAAATACTCCGTAGAGGGATTGCTGGATCATATGGTAGATCAATTCTTAGTTTTTTGAGGAACCTCCATACTGCTGTCCATAATGGCTGTACCAATTTGCAGTCCCACCAGCAGTGTATGAGGGTTCCTTTTTCTCTGCATCTCTCCAACATTTGTTATTACTTGTCCTGTTGATTATAGCTGTTCTAACAGGTATCTCATTGTGGTTTTGATTTGCATTTCTCTAATAGCTAGCGATTTGAGCATCTTTTCAAATATTTGTTGGCCATTTGTATGCCCTCTAGGGAGAAGTGTCTGGTCAGGTCCTCTGCCCATATTTTGACTGGATCATTTGTTTTTGTTGTTGTTATTGAGTTGTATGAGTTCTTTGTATATTTTGGATATTAGGCCCTTATCGGAGGCGTTGCTTGCAAATGTGTTTTCCCATTTGGATGGTTCTCTCTTTACCTTGTTGATGATTTCTTTTGCTGAGCAGAAGCTTTTTAGTTTGATGTAGTCCCATTCGTTTATTTTAGCTTTTACTTCCCTTGCTTTTGAGGTCAAATTAATAATCTCAAAATCATTTAAATTCACTCCCTATGTAATCTCTATTTGTATTTATCACTCCTGTTCTGCTCCTGATTCATGTCTAGTTGCTCCCACTTGGCCCCAAAGTACCCCCATTCAGTCATACTTACCTCAGATTTACTACTTTTTACTCACATTGGGTCCCACTTTCCCCACCTTACTCACTTTGGGCCATGTGAATGGACTTTCATCCCCTCTCCCTTTGCATCACAATACCCAGTCACTCATCTTCCTCTGCTGTTCCATCCCTCCTCACCTTGCCCAACATTATTACCTCTATTCATGCACATACTCATTCACCTGGGCTGATACACACTGGGATCACTGTACATCCCTGAAACATTGCCCTGCATTGCCTCTATCTAATCCCAGCCTGCCTCTCATTCACCTTTTCTCATTCTCCCTTATAGTATCCCCACTCAAATCTGATTCATGTATTCACATTCTAACATGTATTCATCTCCATTCCCTCTTATTCTGTCCCTTGTGCACCCCATTCTTCCCTCTATGCCCCGCATTACCTTATTCACTCCTACTTCCCCCTGAAATTCACCTCTTAATCATACTGTGCCTCATAAACCATCATTCATTCGCACTGTAGTCCTTAGTACTTATAACAACTCCATTCACATTCACCGCCTTTCATTGCCACGTTTACTCACAATCTGCTTCCACTTTCATTCTTTGTCACGTAGACAGTGTCTCTTTTTCTCATTGTTTACTCAGTCTCATCCATAATTTCAAATTAAGGCAAAATCTAACACAGTTACTCCCTCGTTCTTTCCACACTACTCACATTTACTCCAGTCTACTGCTCATCCACCTACATTCCATAGCCCTTTGTCTCTCTAAATTCACTCCCAATTTGTCCTTCATTCACCATTATTCATCACCCCACCCCCAGTACCATATGTCTCCCATTTAATGATACTAACATCAGCCAAGACAGAAATGTCTGATGTATCATTCGGGGTTCAGTTTGGTTGCACAAATCAACACCACCATAAATATCAGTGGTTTCAAGAGGATGGAAGGGGATTCCTCTCTGGGAGGCAGGTACTTCAGGGCAAGTGCGGCAGCTCCAAGGTCACTAGAGAACTGGCTCCTTCTGTGCTGTCGTTCCACCAAACTCACCTGCTACCTCATGGTCCAAAATGACTGCTCACAATTGGCAACACTTTCATAGTTTTGATAAAATGTATCTTAAAAGCAATTGTAATGATGATGCACTAGCAAGGTGGGGGGCCTTCAGGTGGGAGTGTTACATGTGCTGACTCTGTGGTGGGACCAGCTACCTGTCAGCTTTCCACACCACTTCATCTAGCTACCTGCTGCTTGGACCACTATATGAGGAGGTCTCACCTGTAAGGACTGATGGTAGAGGATGCCCAGGACAGAGAGTGGGGGCCTAGCTCCATAGCAGAAAAGCTTGCCTCACATAGCTTGTGAATGTGCACTATGAACCCTGGGACAGTTTTTGAGGGGCTGTATCCCTGGCTCAGGAATATTTCTGGAGCTGGCAGTCACTGTACCTCAACAACCACCCACCCTAAAGGATTTCCTCCCTCCACATAGGTGCGTGTGTGTGTGTGTGTGTGTGTGTGTGTGTGTGTGTGTGTGTGTACAAGGTGGTGGGGAAATGATGTTTGCAGGCTGGAAGAGGCCAAACTTAGATGGGCCCTAAAGGTCCAGCCCCTCCTATTTTCCACTTCCTAATGCATTCGGAGGTCTGACAAGTTTTGTACCCAGGAAGTGCTGATCCTTCAGGGAGCAAGAGATCCGAGTTACTCCCTTGCTTTCTCTCTTTGCTTTGTATGCTAGGAAGCTCCATCTATATTTCTGGTAAAAACATTCCTTGGCTGGTTTTATTGGTTCTGGATTGAGGACCCCAGATACATTCAGGAAGTTCTGTGGGATATTGAATAAACGAGAGTATTATTGGGTGGAAGTTAAGGATCTGACCTTGGAAATCTGTGTGACATTGGGCAAGTTATTTAGTCTCTCTGGGACTCAGTTTCCTCATCTGAGAAGTGGGAACTATAGGACTGTTCACAGATAGTGGAGACTTTCTGAGACAGGTCATGTCGTGGTGCTTCACATAGTGCCTGGCATGCAGGAGATAATGAACTAGGTCTGAGCCTCAATTATCACTTGCTGGGCCCGTTAGCAGGAGCCTCCTCACAAGTCTTCCTGTTTTCACCCTTGCCCTCTACAGTCTGATCTCTACAAAGAAGCCTGCAGGTCATCTTTTAATTTTTTTCTTCTTATTAAAAAATTTTATAAATACACAGTCTAATTTTTAAAAAATCATCATCATTATCATAATTTATAAAGCACTTGCTATGTGCCAGGCATTGTTCTAAATCTTTTACAATTAACTCATTTGTTACCACAACCCTACTGAGATAGGCTTTTACAATTAACTCATTTGTTACCACAACCCTACTGTCTTTACCACCGTTTTATAGATGAGGAAACAGCATAGAGAAGTTGAGTCCTGCTCTAGGTTACACAGCTGGTAGGTGGGGTCTTGAAACCAGGCTGTTTCCATCATGTTCCGTCATTTTTTGGGGGGGGACGGGGGTGTCTGTTTTCTTCCCTGCTGTATTCCCAATGTCTAGCACACTGCTGTATAGGAAGTACTTAAGCAAATTCCTGTGTAGCTTATGTCCTAGTGGTGCAGGACAGACAATAAACGGTCAAATATATGTCTATTTTTAATATTAATATATAATGCTAGATCATTTCAGACTGGTCTTTTAAAAATCTGATCCCTCTAAGAAGTACAAATTGGTAGCTATGAATAGTCACAGGGATGTAAATTGTGGCATGGAGAATATAGTCAATAATATGGTTATAACTATGTGTAGTGCCAGGTGGGTACTTGATTAACTGGGGGGTAGGGATCAATTTATAAATTATATAAATATCTAACCACTATGCTGTACACCTGAAACTCATATAAAATAATACTGAATGTCAACCATAATTGGAAAAAAAATTAAAGGTGACTAAAAAGGTGAAGGGGGATAAGAGATTCGAATTTCCAGTTACAAAACAAATGTCATGGGATGTAATGTACAGCATAGGGAATATAGTCAATTATATTGTAATAATATTTTATAGTGTCAGATAGTTACTAGACTTATCATGGTGATAACTTCTTTAGGTATATAAATGTTGAATAACTATGGTGTACACCTAAAACTAATAAAATACTGTATGTTAGCTATATTTAAAAAATTTTTAAAGAAAAAATAATCTAATCTCTCTTATGGCTTCCCATTATGTCCAGAATGAAACGAGCTCAGTCCCTGGCAGAGGAGGCCCTACAGCATCTAGCCCCCAATCACCTTTCCCTTGCCCACACCTCCTACACTCCCAACACAATGACATGCCAAATTAGGTCCTACTTCAGGGCCTTTGCAACATCCGTGCCCTCCACCAGAAAGCTCTTTGCTCAGGTATTTGTGTGGCCAGCTCCTTTTGGTCCGCATAACTGTCACCTTCAATGTAAGGAATTCATCCCTGATCATCCAGAGGAAGCAATCTGTCAGCCTCTACTTAACACATTCCTTTCACTCCGGAGTGTGTGTGTGTGTGTCTGTTCTATGTCATCGTTTATTTATTCTTCAGTTTCTTGTCTGTCTGCATACCGTCCTTCAAAAGCTTGACAGTCAACTCTCAGCTTTAGCCACTGGATGGAGCCAGCGACCTTTCCCTACCTCCTAGACTTGGTGGACGTCGTGCAATTCTTCCTCACATCCCGTCTTCCTGTTCAATTACACCTGCAAACCCAATGCTGTCCTTTCAAGTTCAGGACACCAAAATCTTGCCCGCTAGAACTTTCCTTAATTGGGCACTTACCCTCCCCGCCATAAGGAAATTGATCTTGGAAGTCTTGGGATTGACGATCTCCGCAGAACAAAGTAAACACCTGCTCAACACGTATGCCCCGGAGGGGAATAGACACGCGGCCACCTCCTTGGAGCAGTGACGTCACTGGCGCGGCCATCTTCCCTCCGCGACTGCACTGCAGCCGGGTAGCTCTCAGTTTGGGCCCACGGGAGGGGGCCGCATGTTGACTATTGGCGGACGCGGGCTCCAAGCCCCCACTGAGCGTGCGCACACTCAGCCCCTGCAGTCCTGTGGGCTGTGGAGCCTGAGTCGGTCCCAAAGCGGAAGTGCTTCTCCGGGCCAGTTTTTATAACGGTCCCCTCTGCAGCAAGCAGAAAATCTGTTGTTCAGAGGAGGAAGAGAGAGGGAGGGAGGGAGAGAGAAAGACAGAGAGAGACAGAGGGTGGTTAAGGGGGCGAGTGCTAGGGCTGATGCGCTGAGTGATGGATGGGGAGTTCTGGGGGATGAGTGAAGAGGGGTTGTGGGGTGATAGGGGACTGAGAGGTCAGTGATGGGCAAAGTTATGGGACTAGACAAGGTTGAATGGGGCTTATTACACGTTGACTTTTACACATTTTCCGGCACAGTGACTTGCACTAAGGGTTCATAGCACCCCTCAGGCCCCTCCTTAGGTTCGCCCCGTCTCTCCCTCTGCCCTTCTTCCCTTGCTCAAGCCCCAAGGCAGGGGCCTGGTATGAATGCTCCAGCTGAAGTGAATCTGCACCTGAAGGCTTCCTTCCGGCTCCTGGGTAAGACGGCCCCAGTGAGGTGAGGAGAAGGAAAAAGAGACACCTGAAAGGACTCACCTACCTAGTGGCCTTGCGCAGAGCCTGGACTTTGGGAAGGGTGGGCAGGGCCTGGCGCTGAGGTGGTCTGCGGGGAGGGGGCGGCTTCTGCGGGGTGGGGGCGGGCTGTCTGCGCGGATCGGACTTAAAAAGTTATGGGGGTAACGTTTTAAAAAGCTCAGTTTTCTTGGCGTTTAACAGATAATTAGAAAATGGAGGAAAAGAAAATCAAAAGGAATTAATTTTATCCTCCTACACCTATATGTCCATTCTTAGACATTTTTAGCGTGTATAAGGGATATGCATTTTTAAACATTTAACATAGTTTTAAAGTGAGTTTCTGCAGTTATATAACCTACCTTTTTTTCACTTAGTTTACTGTGACTCAGCTTAAAAATTTATTATGTAACATTTAAAAAACTTCAGATATATGCACATAAAAGTACACAGATGAGCACGATGTAGTATATACAGTTGTTGAATTATAATGTTGCACACTCGAAATTTATATAATGTAATAAACCAGTGTTACTTCAATAAAAATTGAAAAGTACACAGATAAGTGTACAGTTCCATTATTTTAATAGCTGTATAGCATTTCATCTCTTGTATTTCCATATTAATCCCGTATTATATGTCATTTAGGATCATTCAAATTCAGCATTGTTAAAGTCAATGCTGAGATGAAGGTACTTACAGAGAAATTGCGATACATTATTTTATGAAGGAAAAGACCTAGAAATACAATTTCTGGGTCAGTATATATCTAGGAAAAAAACCTTTTGTATTTAATTTTCATATGAAGAAAAAGAGTAAAGAATACACAGGTGGCTGTTAAAAACACGTGATTGCCCAAACTTGCACAAAGCAGCCTCATGCCTCACTGGTGTGAGGGGATTTCTAGGCAGATAATTATGGACACTGGAAGCCTGATGGTCTCTCATATGCTCTACACTTCTCCACTCTTCCAGGTCAGCCTTCACATATCTCTGCCTTTTCCTAAGAAGAGCAGGAAATGGCCAAACCCCAGGTAAGACTACTGTCTGTACCTTCCTCTGTTTTACCACGGATGTGATGAGTTATGTAGGAATCTCTGACATTAAAAGGAAATTACTTGTAAATAAGCGTTAGGATCAGGGAAAATGAGAGACAACAGCAAGGCCATGTTTGAATGAAGACATGTGGAAGACTTAGGGTGTAACAGATAGTAATGATGAGTTTCAAATTTCTCTTCGAACCTCTGCCAGCCAGAAGAAAATATAACCAGTAACCTGGCTCACCTTACACATCAGAAGAGAATACACCAAATTCTCAGGAAAGAAAAGATTTCCTACAATTGCCTTTCAAGGCTTTCTTTGCTGGGTCTTCCTGTGGATGGTGAAATTGTCTTCAACCACAGCATGGTGATAAATGCAGTCCCTGGTTTCCTGCTGATATTTCTTATAGCATTCCTCAGTGAGCTGGAGACTTAATGTCAAAATGTAATTTGAGAATTAAATATGTTAGGGAACTGCTTGTCTTTCAACTGATTTTCCTGAAGTAATTTTCTCAGTTGGAATTTTGATTCTTTTTTTTTTAAGGTGAGGCAGCCCTTGACCTCACAGATTGCAAGGACCTTGTCAGCTTACAATCCCTTATTTTTTATTTTTTACGCCTATAGCACCTGGTCTTCCTAGGTGGTCTCCCATCCTACGTGATCTTCCGAGATCAGACAAGATCGGGCTTGTTCAGGGTGGCATGGCCATGGGAAATTTTGATTCTCATTTGGCTATGAGACAAAGTCTTACAGACACCCACAGCCCATCGCTTTTTCCCTTTCACTTTAATTTTTTTATTTTTTAAATTACTGTACAGTAAAATTGATTTTGTTGTCCAGTTCAATAAATGTTAACACATGTATAGATTGGTGTAACTAATCTATAGGATAGAGAATAGTTTCAGTATGCAAAAAACAAACAAACAAAAAAACAAATAGTCTTATGCTATCACTTAATAGTCTGATCCTCCCTGACCTGTAACCTCAGGCAACCACAGATCTGTTCTGTGTTACTATAGTTTTATCTTTTCAAGAATGCCATATAAATGGAATCATACTGTATGTAACCTTTTAAACAAAATTAAACTTCCTTTTGAAATAATTGATTAACATGCGATTATAAAAAATACAGAGATCCCCCGTATCCTTTACCAAGTTTCTCCCAATGTTAACATCTTGCAAAACTATAGTACAATGTCACAACCAGAATATTGACATTGTAATGGTCAAGACACAGTTCCATCACCGCAAAGACCCCTTACGTTGCCCTTTTATAGTCACATCCACCCCTAACTCCCCCATTCCCAGTTCTAGATTCCTAGCAATTACTGATCTGTTCTCCATTTCTTTATATATTCTCTGTACAAGTCTTTTGTCAGATATGTGGTTTGTAAACATTTTCTCCAGGTGTGTGGCTTGTCTTTTTATTCTCTTAACAGCGTTATTCACAGAGCAAGAATTTTTAATTTTGAAAATGTCCAATTTATAAATTATTTCCTTTATGGATTGTGCTTGTGGTATCATGTCTAAGAACTCTTTGCCAAACCCTAGGTCATGAAGATTTTTTTCCTATTTCTTCTGTAATTTTTATAGTTTTAGGTTTTACATTTAAGCCTATGATTCATTTTGCATAAATTTTTATATAAGGTGTGAGGATTAGATCAATGTTCATTATTTTGAATATGGATTGCCATTTGTTCTAACCCCATTTGTTGAAAGAATCATTTTTCTCCATTGACTTGCTTTTACAATTTTGTCAATATCGATTGGCCATATTTGTGGGGTCTATTTCTGAACTTGATTCTGTTCTATTGATCTATGTATCTAACCTTCTGCCAGTACCACACTGTCCTCATTAACTGCAGCTTTAGAGTAAGTCTTAAAATCAGGTAGTGTGATTTCTCCAACTTTATTCTACTTTTGCAAAATTGTTTGGCTAGTCTTGCTCCTTTGCCTTTGTCTTTCTATATAAATTTTAGGATAATGTTGTTATATATCTAAAAACTATCTTGCTAAGATTTTGATAAGAATTGAGTTAAACCTATAGATCAGTTTGGGGAGAACTGATATCTTTATTATGTTATATCTTCCAACTCATGAACATGGTATATCTCTCCATTAATTTAGATCTTTTGTGATTTATTTCATCAATATTTTGTACTTTTCAACATACAGATCCTATAAATGTATATTAGTTTGTTTGGGCTGTCATAACAAAATGCCAGACTGAGTAGTTTAAACAACAGAAATCTTCTCACAGTTCTGGAGGCTAGAAGTCCCAAATCAAGGTGCTGTCAGAATTGGTTTCTGGTGAGACCTCTCTGTTTGGTTGACAGCCAATTCATGATATCTTCACATGGCCTTTCCTCTGTGCTTGTGCAGAGAGAGAAAGGGAGCTCTGACCTTTTTTCCCCTCTTCTTCTAAGGACACCAGTCCTATCAGATTAGGGCCCCACTCTTATGACCTCGTTTAATTTAATTACCTTCTTAAAGGTCTTTTCTTCAAATAAATTCACATTGAGGGTTAGAACTTTAACATATGTTTTTTGGTGGAGGGGACACAATTTAGTTCATAACATGTTTTGTTAGATGTATACATATTTCATTTATTTCATTTTTAAAGCTATTATAAATGATTTTGTTTTTAAAATTTCAGTTTCCAATATTTATTGCCAGTATATAGAAATATAACTGATTTTTGTTTGTTGACCTTTGCTATTACCTGAATTTTTGTGTTCTCCCCAAATTCACGTTAGAATCCCAGTACTCAAGGTCATGGTGTTAGAAGATGGGTCATCTTCTTCTCCTTTACTTACTTATTTATATCAGTAATATAGCATTTTTATTTTTATGGATTTTTATTTTATTCAATGGATTATAGTCCATTACTGTCATTATTTATTTTGATGCTCAGTTATCCCTGAGTTGGCCAGTGGGAGCCCTTTAAAGCTGGTTTTTGTGTCCCTTTGTTACAGCCCTATAATTTTTGGAGTACTTCCTTACTGTCTGATGCAATGAGCCCTCGTCTTTTACTCTCTCTGACCTAGGCCTAGAATCAGTCAATTCTCCATGGAGCACTGGTTCCAATGAGTGGATAATGACATATAGAAAAGAAACCAAAATCTATGTGCTGGGTGTGTTCATCACTACTGGGGTATCATTACTTCTAGGTCTTTTCAGTGAACAGAGCTTGGTGTTTGTATGTCTATTTATGTCTATGTATCTATGTGTGTATATACATATATATATATACACATATATATATGTGTATATATATAATATATATACATGCACATGCCCACATGTGTACATACACACATACATACATACTTTGAATTTATACAATATCCCAGAAATCTTCCTAGTCTTTTCTCATTCTATATTTGCATCTCCCTTTTCCAACAGTGAGAGCACTGGCTCCTAGCAACAATATATTGACTCATTTACTCAGTCTTACAATATATAGAAAGTAGAATCAGAATTCCTGTACCTGCAACTGTGAAAAACCAACCTAATGAGTACATGATTTGTTTGCATGCCTTTTATACTGAAGATATGTAATCAAACTACTCAGTTTAAGAGTAACTTGAATTAGTTTTTCATTTTCTTTTTTCTTATCCAGTGTGCTTATGTTATTTACTTGGTATACAGTTAGGTTCATTTTTTTTGTTCGTATTCCATTTTAGATTTTATTTCTTTTCATTTTTATTGGTTTTATTCGTACCTTTATATGTAAAATGTTAATATGATTTGAAGAGACAAATTATACAAAAATATATACATAGAATTGTCACCTCTCCCTTGTACCTTCTTCTCCATTCTCACCCTACCTTGGAGATAACCAATCATGTTAGTTTCTGATTTATGCTTATGATGTTTCTTTTAAAAATCAGCAGATAAATGTATATTTTGAAAGTTTCCCCTTCATTATTACTCAAAAGGTAGTACAGCAGGTCCTAGAATAACATCATTTTGTTCAACGTTGTTTTGTTATAACACCGATGAGATGCTATAGGAACTTAACTCCTGTTTGTATCAGTTAGCCTATAGTAGAATTGGTTTCATTATATGTCATTTTACTTGAAGTCACAGAACCTATCCATGGTGTTAAATGAGGACTTACTGTATACATTTTATAAACTCTTTCGTACTTTGCTTTTTTTCTCTTAACAATATATCCTGAAAACTGCTCCATGTATATTTATAAATATTGCCCTCATTCATTTTTAATTGAGATATAATTAACATATAATATTAGTTTCAGGTATACAACATAAATGATTTGATATTTGTATATATTGTGAAATTATTACAGTAAGTCTAGTTAACATCCATCACCACACATAGTTATAATTTTTTTTCTAGTGATGAGAACATTTAAAATTTACTCTTAGCAATTTTCAAATTTGCAATACGGTATTGTAAACTATAGTCACCATGCTGTACATTACAATACAGGACTTATTTATTTTATAATTGGAAATCTGTACTTTTAACCACCTTTACCCATTTTGTCCACTCCCCAACCCTGCTTCTTACAACCACCAATCTGTTCTCTATATCTATGAGTTTATTTTTTCTTTTCTTAGATTCCACAGGTAAGTGAGATCATATGGTATATGTCTTTTTCTGTCTGACTTATCTCACTTCGCATAATGCTCTCCAGGTCCATCCATAATGTCCCAAATGGTTTTACGGTCTTACATTCAGGTTTTTATTCCATTTTGAGTTAATCTTTACACATAGTATAAGATAGTAGTCTAGATTCATTCTTTTGCATGTGGCTGTCCAGTTTCCCCAGCACCATTTATTGAAGAGACTTCCTTTACCTAGTCTATATTCTTGGCTAGTCATAAATTAATTGACCATATATATGAGGGTTTATTTTTGGGTTCTATTCTGTTTCTATTGATCTATGTGTCTGTTTTTATGCCAATACCATACTGATAACTACCTTTGTAATACAGTTTGAAATTAGGGAACGTGATGCATCCAGATTTGTTCATCTTTCTCAACATCGCCATGGCTATTCAAGGTCTTTTATGCTTTCATACAAATTTTAGAATCATTTGTTCTATTTCCGTGACTCATTCATTTTTATAGCTGCTTATTATTCCACTAGTGGTTGTACCAGTTTGTTCAACCATTCTCCAATGCATGGGGGAATTTGGTTTGTTTCCAGTATTTTAAAATTAAGACTGATGTTGCAATGAAATATATTGTGCATATGGTTTTTCCTTTTTGTGCAGATATAGTTTCTATATAAATTCCTACAAGTGGCATTGCTGAGTCAAAAGGTAAATACAATTGCAGTTTTGTTAGATATTTCCTCTCTTTAGGGGTAGTACTGTTATCTATTCCCACCAGCAATGTATGATACTGCCTGTTTCTCCATGGCTGCACATTGTCAGGCTTTTAAATTTTCTCCAATATGATAGGTAAGAAATGGTATCTCTCTATAAATTTAATGGGCATTTCTCTTACTATGAGAGAGTTGAATATAATTTCATATATAAGAGCCATGTTTTTTGCCTAATTTTCTATCTGGTATTGGTCTTTTTTCCCCCTTGATTTTTTTTCAGTATATATTTTTTATTTTTTAGATACAGTTGGCATACAATATTATATTAGTTTCATGTGTACAATGTAGTGATTAGACATTTATATAACTTGTGATCACCCTGATAAATCTAGTACCCATCTGACACCATACATAGTTATTATAATATTATTGACTGTATTCCTTATGCTCTACTTTATATCCTCATGACTATTTTGTAATGATCAATTTGTACTTCCTAATCCCTTCCCCTTTTTTACCCACTCCATTAACCACCCTCCCATCTGGCAATCAGTAAAATGTTCTCTGTATCTATGAATTTCTGTTTTGTTTGTTGGTTTTTGTTCTTTAGATTCCACATGTAAGTGTTTTCCAACATTATTTCTTCAAATTGCTCTTCGGCATCTTGTTTTCCTTCAGGTACCCCTATGACACGGATATTCTTACATTTAATAGTGTCCCATAGGTTCCTAAAATTTTTATTATAGTCTTGGCTTCTTTTTTCTGGCCGTTCTGATTGAGTGTCCTTGGCTTTCCCATTCTCTATATCACTGGTTCAATCCTCTTCTTTATCTACTCTTATTCTTTTCCACGACTGATGCTCTCTAATATACCCTTCATCTGAGATAATGTGTTCTTCATTTCTGACTGGTTCCCTTTTATAATTTCCATTTCCATTTTTATGTTTATCTCTTTGTTAAACTTCTCACTGAGTTCATGTACACTTCTCCTAAGTTCATTGAGCTTCTTTATAACCAGTGTTTTGAACTCTGCATCTGTTAAATT
>NW_011889438.1:25397-28285 GCF_000151845.1 Pteropus vampyrus | reverse complement strand
GTGGAGTTTCAGGGAATCCTCTGGGCAGAGCAACTTCTGTTATCCAGTTTGATGAGATCTCAGCAATAGCGGTGCTGAGTTTGCACAGTGGGAGGTGGGGAAGGCTCAACAGGAACAATGGATACCACAGGCTCCCAAGAGGGAGCCTTGCCTCTGGCCCTCACTCTAACAACTCGGTGTCCCCCTATAAGTTCCTGGTTCCCCTGCTCTTGCCCTGATACAGGTGACCTGGCGTTGGTGCTCAGAGCGAGCAGGTCCATCACCACAAAAGTCTGCTCACAGACATGGTCCCTTTAAGAGGCATCTGCAGTTGCCAGCAGCAACTGCCACAGCCTGTGTCCCACTCAGCCTGCTGGGGACTGGGCAGCCTCATGTCTTTGATCCCTCCTACCTTCTACCATTGCAGGTTGACTAATTCTCTCCCTAGTTGTAGGGCTTCTGTTCATCTAGATCCCAGGTGACTTCTCTTGCTGTTTGCTCCATGTTTCTGTCAACAACATTGATGTGGTTGCAAGAGGGATGAACAAAGCCTCTATCATCTATGCCATTTTCCCCCATCTCTCAGTTTTACTTGTTCTTCATGTTGATCTGTATAGTCTTTTGGAGGATATGTGGACAGATTTGGATTTACATATATGCAATTATTATAGAATATTGGGAAGATCTTTAATTTTTTAATTAATAATTTTAATTTAAAAAATTAAGGTAGAATTCGTATACAGTAAAACGGACCCTTTTTAGTGTATGGTTTTGCAAGTTTTGACAAACTCATACAGTATGTAACTGCCACCATAATGAAGACATAGAATAGTTCTGTTGCCTCCCACTATTTCCCCTTTGTAATGGAATCATGTAGTATGTAGCTTTTTTAAAAAAAAATTTAAATTAAGTTTATTGGGGTAACATTGGTTAATAAAATTATATAATTTTCAGGTGTACATTATCATTTGACATCTGTATATTCTATTGTGTGTTTACCACCCAAAGTCTAGTTTCCTTCAGCTACCATACATTTGATCTCCTTTACCCACTTCGCCCTACCTCTACCCCCCTATATTTGACACCTTTTACCCCATCTACCTCCCCCCTCCTACCCCACCCCACTAGTAACCAATAGTCTATAGTCCTCTGGTAACCACTAGCCTATAATCCATGTCCATGAGTTTCTGTTTGTTTGTCCTGTTCCTTTGTTGCTTTCAGGTTTATATGCCACATATAAGTGATATCATGTGATTTTCAACCTTCTCTGTCTGGCTTATATCGCTTAGCATGATTATCTTGAGTACCATCCAGGTTGTTGCAAGTGACAGTACTTCATCTCTTCTTATGGCTGAGTAATATTCCATTGTATATATGTACCACAGCTTCTTTAGCCAATCATCTATCATAGGACACTTCAGTTGCTTCCATGTCCTGGCCACAGTGAATAATGCTGCTATGAACATCGGTGTGCAAATATCTTTTTGAATATGGGTTTTCAAGCCTTTGGGGTAAATACCCTGTAGAGGGATTGCTGGATCATATGGTAGATCAATTCTTAGTTTTTTGAGGAACCTCCATACTGCTGTCCATAGTGGCTGTACCAATTTGCAGTCCCACCAGCAGTGTATGAGGGTTCCTTTTTCTCTGCATTCTCTCCAACGTTTGTTATTACTTGTCCTGTTGATTATAGCTATCCTAACAGGTGTGAGATGGTATGTCACCGTTGCTTTTGATTTGCATTTCCCTAATAGCTTAGCGATGTTGAGCATCTTTTCAAATATATGTTGGCCATTTCTATGTCCTCTATGGAGAAGTGTCTGTTCAGATCCTCTGCCCATATTTTGATTGGATCATTTGTTTTTGTTGTTGTTATTGAGTTGTATGAGTTCTTTGTATATTTTGGATATTAGGCCCTTATCAGAGGTGTTGCTTGCAAATATATTTTCCCATTTGGATGGTTCTCTCTTTACCTTGTTGATGATTTCTTTGCTGAGCAGAAGTTTTTAATCTGATGTAGTCCCATTCATTTATTTTAGCTTTTACTTCCCTTGCTTTTGAAGTCAAATTCATAAAATTCTCTTTAAGTCCAAGGTCCTTGAGTTTAGTTCCTATGTTTTCTTCTATGCATTTGATTGTTCCAGGTCTTATATTTAGGTCCTTAATCCATTTTGAGTTAATTTTGGTGTGTGGTGATAGACAACAGTCTAGCTTCCATTCTTTTACAGGTGGCTTTCCAGTTTTCCCAGCACCATTTATTGAAGAGGCTTTCCTTTTTCCACTGTATATTTTTGGCTTCGTTGTTGAAAATTATTTGCCCATATAAATATGGGTTTACTTCTGGACTCTTGATTCTGTTTCACTGGTCCGTATGTCTGTTTTGATGCCAATACCATGCCGTTTTGATTAGCATCACTTTGTAGTATAATTTGAAGTCTGGCAGAGTGACGCCTCCAGCTTCGTTCTTTTTTCTCAGGATTGCTTTGGCAATTCAGGGTCCTTTGTGCTTCCATACAAATCTGATGATATTTTGTTCTATTTTTTTAAAAAAAATCTATGGGATTTTGATGGGGATTACATTAAATCTATATAATGCTTTAGGTAATATGGTCGTTTTAACTATGTTGATTCTTCCAATCCAAGAACACGGAATATCTTTCCATTTCTTTGTATCTTCTTTGATTTCTTTTAATAGGGTCTTATAGCTTTCATTATATACATCCTTCACATGTTTCATTAGATTTATTCCTAGGTATTTTATTCTTTTTGTTGCAATTGCAAAAGGAATTATTTTTTCCACTTCTTTTTCTGATGCTTCATTATTAGAGTATAGGAACGCTATGGATTTTTGAACGTTGATTTTGTATCCAGAGACTTTATTGTATTTGCTTATTGTTCCTAGTAGTGTT
>NW_011889438.1:25027-25347 GCF_000151845.1 Pteropus vampyrus | reverse complement strand
GTAGTGTTCTTGTGGAGTCTTTAGGGTTTTCTATATACAGAATCATGTCATCTGCAAATAGTGACAGTTCGACTTCTTCCTTTCCTATTTGGATGCTTTTTATATCTTTCTCTTGCCTGATTGCACTCGCTAGGACCTCCAATGTTATCCTGAATAACAGTGGCAATAGTGGACAGCCTTGCCTTGTTTTGATAAATTGTACTGTCATTATCATTTGTTTCTATGTATCTCTTGATCTCTCTTTTTATTTCTTCTCTGACCCAGTTATTGTTCAGTAGCATGTTGTTTAATCTCCATGTATTTGTGGTTCCTCCTGATTT